>NC_067472.1:168379774-168594774 GCF_947179515.1 Apodemus sylvaticus | reverse complement strand
GAATCAGAACATGAGGCTGGGGTCTCCACTCTGGCCCTACAGGCTGCAGGAAAGAGGGGCAGCCAGGGCTGGGACTCAGAGCATCCATACATGGGCAGCTGTGGTAATTTCCACTCCAGGATCTGTAGGCCCGAGTGCTTTGGCTTTCAGTAGCTGTCAACCAGAGCCTACCCACAGCTTTTAGAGACCACCTGTACTTCCTGTCATGTGGGGTTCCTTGATGCTTTTAGTAAAATCTCAAGCATTTGATTTTACAAGAGAGAGAGAGAGAGAGAGAGAGAGAGAGAGAGAGAGAGAGAGAGAGAGAGACCCAGCTGACCAACCAACATCCCAAAAGGAAGTTCTCCTTCTCCATACCTTCTCAAAAACCCTTCAAATTCGGTGTCCCCTCTTCTACTTCCTGTGCACCTCTCTACCTGTCCCCCTGGCTCCCTCTTACTCTGTTTTCCCCCTATGTTCACTTCCTGTCTACTGGTTGCTTTCTCTGCCCCTTGACCTGTGGTTGACTTAATCCTGTTTACAACACGCAGAAAGTTCTTGGAGTAAAGGTGTGTGCCAGGACTGAGCCATACCACAACTGGAAACGTTTTTATTTTGTCTAGTAAGTTACACAATCTTGGGGTTCACAGTGTGATCAAATATTCTGCAACAGTTCCCAATGTGACACCCTGCCTCCTCATGCACAGGCAGTAAGGGGGAGACACTAGTGGGGGTGGGGCGCTCGCAAACTTCATCAGACACAATCCCGTGGCCACAGACTCAGAACTTGGTGTGTTCTGATCCTTCGGTGTGCTCTCTTGGTTGGAAGCAAGTCCGAGGCTCCTCCCACTCCTCGGCTCCTCCCACTCCTCAGGGGGAGGGGCTTAAACAAGGATGTGGGTAGCAAGCAGGAGGTTTCAGGGCCTCTCTGTGACCAGGCACAGGCACTTGAGGGATAGGGAGATCCTCGGTGCTCAGTGCCCTAGGCACAGCCCTTCCTTTATCCTTCAGTGCCCAGAGACCCCTGATCCCAGGGACACGTGTGTCCTGAATCCTCTCCGAGAGCCCTTTGCCAGGAAGGAGTGTGGTATTCTGCTCAGTGAGGTGTTTGAGACCTGCCACCCAGTGGTGAGTGCCTCCCTGTGGTAAGTGGACCCACCTTGGCCCCTCCTAAGTCCATCCGACCTTCCCAGGACCCCATCTGCTCAAAGACCCTCTTAAAAGAGGGGAGACCCATCTCTTCTCTGACATTCTCCTGACTCTGCTCTGCTCAGAGGAGCCTTTCCTGAGTCCCTGATGCCCAGGGACTACTAGCCACGCCTCTGTGCTCTCTGCCTGGCTCTCCCTGCTTATGAGGAAGTTCTGCTGCTTGCAGAGTGGGCGGGGGACTCCCTGCTGCTCCTCTGCCTTTTCCAGGTCCCCCATGGAGATGGCAAGTGGGGCTCAGCTCCGCATGCCTCCTCCAGGGCTTCAGAGACCATTGCAGACTCACTGGCCTTTGCTGTCCCCAGCCTGTCTGGGCAGGTCCCACTCTGTCTGTTCTTTAGTGCTTCTCTAGTTCCCTGGGTCCAGCGTCCTGGGCTCAGGATGCACTTCAGGAAGTGGGTATCTGCCAGTGCTTTCGGAGCTGGCTACCTCTTCCCATATCCCTCGTCCCATGTGGACAGCTCACCCTACCAGAGAGCATCTTTATGTTGTGCTGTCACAAGAGAAGATGCAGACTTGACATTCAGAATCCTCTGGCCTTCCTAGGTTGACGTCACTTGGTTTTACTCAAACTGCTTGACGGACACATGTGGCTGCAGCCGGGGTGGCGACTGTGAGTGCTTCTGTGCCAGCGTGGCAGCCTATGCCCACCAGTGCTGCCAGCACGGGGTGCCCATTGACTGGCGGACGCCCCGCATCTGCCGTGAGTGTTCCACACTGCCCCGGGAGACCCAGTGGGATGCACACACTTGGGGTATATTCCTGTGTTGCTATTGGTGAGCCCGTGGCAGAGAAAGGAGAGAGAGAGAGACAGAGACAGAGATAAAGGCAGAGACAGAGTCAGAGAGACAGAGAGAGAAAGAGAGAGACAGAGAGAGACAGAGACAGAGAGAGACAGAAATAGAGACAGAGAGAGGCAGAGACAGAGAGAGACAGAGAGAGGCAGAGACAGAGAGAGACAGAGAGGCAGAGAAAGGGACAAATAGAGACAGAGTCAGAGAGAGAAAGAGACAGAGAGGCAGAGATAGAGACAGATAGAGATAGAGAGATGGAGACAGAGAGAGACAGAGAGACAGAGAGGCAGAGATAGAGACAAATAGAGACAGAGTCAGAGAGACAGAGACAGAGAGAGACAGAGAGAGAGGAAGAGGGAGAGTGAGAGAGAATGAGAGAGAGTGACAGAGAGAGAGTGACAGAGAGAGAGAGAGAGAGAGAGAGAGAGAGAGAAATGCACACCATGTCCAAGGCCACTCAGGACAGTAGGGTTGCTGGAGCTCACTTCTAAAGAGGCTGGTGCAGGCCTGTGTCCTCAACCTCATTGCTAACAGAGTCGCATGCCCTGCACTCCAGAGTGAACCGGCTCTGCATGCTGTGTGACCTCAAACAAGCTGCCCAGCTTCTCTGAGGCTCACTTTCTATCATCTGAAAACTAGGAATCAGCAGGCTCTCACTGGCTTACTGCAAACTCAGACAGGACAAGGAGCGTAGCGTAGACGCCCTCCTTTGGCCTCGCTGGGGAGGTCCTGCATGCTCAAAGCAGGGGTCTGTAGTTGCCTCTGTGAGATGAAAGTATTCTGAGTGTACACATGAGTGAACATGCATGCTCACACACATTTGCATGCACACACACATAGACAAATATATGCGTATACTATACTATTGGGAGTATAAATGTATATCATAAAACATGATAAGGTTAAGAAAAGGGGGGGGGAATAAAATGCAAAGAAGGAGGCTAGTGAGATGGCTCAGTGGTTAAGAACACTGACTGCTCTTCCAAAGGTCCTGAGTTCAAATTCCAGCAACCACATGGTGGCTCACAACCATCCATAATGAGATCTGACACCCTCTTCCGGTGTGTCTGAAGACAGCTATAGTGTATTCACATCTAACAATAAATAAATCTTTTAAAAAATGTAAAGAAGCTTAAATTAGTTGATCATTTCCCTTAGATTCCAATATCCCATAGAGGGCTTTCCTGGCCTCAGTCTGGGGTCAGTGGCGAGTGCCCATGGTCAACAAGGGAAGATGATCTGGTCCAGATGCCAGTTCTGCCAGCCTGGGGCTGGGGTTCGCTCCCTCTGCATAGCACAGGAGTAAAGCTAAGTCCCCACCTCGTAGATGCCCAAGAACACTCAGTGATGAAAAGCTCGTAGCTCTGGCTTGGTGCTGTGCAACACTGTTATTATGCACAGGGGTGCTGGCTCCAGGCAGGGGGACCTCATGGAGAAGGTGGAGGAACATTCTCCCTTGGGTTCCTTTGTTTTCCTGCCTGCTCCTCCTTGACACCCTTCAGTGTAGATGCTGGATCCTGGTGGGGTCTCCTCTCTCCTTACCTCTGATAACCACCCTTCAGGATGGAGAGGCATTCGCACATTTCTGGAGGATCTACCATGACTAGGGTGAAGTGCTTGCCGGGACTGTGCACTTACAGGGATGCCGGAAAACCCAGGGATCCAACTCAACAGCAGTTTAACGCGGTATCTTGAAAAACTAAAAATTGCTGCAAAAACATTGTTAGTGAACGAATATCAAAGATGCTGGCAGCACATGCCTTTAATCTCAGCACTTGGGAGGCAGAGGCAGGAGGATCTCTGTGAGTTCTAGGCCAGCCTGGTCTACAGAGTGAGTTGCAGGACACCCAGGGCTACACAGAGAAAAACAAAAGGTCTGTGTTATCAGTTTCCCCTGTGTCTAAGCCCCATGATGACTCAGTGGGACCCCATTACTGGTGATTTTAATGTTTTGATATGTATTTATTATGAACCTTTTGTATTCATTTTGATGTGTTTAGAATGTCACATTAAAGTAGAATTAGATATTGGCCTAAATAAAAAAAAAGAAACAATTTCTCCAAAGATTAATAAGGATTTTAGTGACTATTAAAATCTCATAATGAGAATACATGGATCATACTGGACTATGAGCTTATAAGAAGTGGAGGCAAGGAGGGTAGAAGTGAGAAATATTACACAAGCTATTTTAAAGTCAATACTCCTGGGACAGTGATTTGGCTCAGCAGGTGAAGGGGCTTGCTGCCAACCCTGACAACCTGAGTTCGTCCCCAGGACCCACATGATGGAAGAAGATGCTCTCTGACCTCCACGTGCCATGGCACATGAATTCCCCTGCCGCACACACAATAAATAAGAAAAGTCCTTGGCTGACAGATACATTAAAATGAGTGGTGTCCAGATCAATAGCAAGTAACGTGAGTCTAAGGTTGGACAGATAGGGGACAGACGTCTTTGCAAAAGTGTTTTGTTGCATCAGTGTTTAGCCACTAGGCTGGTTGGCCCAGAGATCCGTTTGCCTCTGTGTCCTTGCACTGGGTTGAACTCTCTCCTTATGCAGGTCCTACCCCCCAGGCCCATCTTAGAGTCTTATTGTTCAACACTCCGTATCAACACGGAGGACAAACACATGTTTGCCCGTAGCCTCGTGAAAGCCAATTCCTTTAGCCCTAGCTGTCCTGGAGCTTATTATATAGACCAGGATGGCCCCCAACCCACAGAGATCCTCTTGTCTCTGCTGGGATTGAAAGCATGTATACTACGCCTGGCTTTATCTCCTGATCCTTTAATGACCTTGCAAGAAGGAAAGGGGGCACTGCCAAATGTGTTGATTGTGAGTTTAGGGTCTGAAGAGGAGCTGGTGACTTCTTCACACCACACCCCTGTGTGTGAGGCAAGTCTGTCCTCAGCCTTTCCCCAGGTGCACCCAGCTGGCTTCTGCTAGCCTTGCGTGTTCTTGCTTGGCATAGTCTAACAAGGCCCCACAGCTCCCCCATTGTGGACTGAAGATCAGTAAGAGATGCTACAGAATAGATGCAAACCATCCACTAGAGGGCGTGATGGGTCCATGCTTTACCTCCTAAGAGATCTTTCTTTGGTGGGGCCAAAGGGGGTTTTGGAGACGCTTGGGGTCCTGGAGTTCCTTTGTCCCCTTCTATCCAAGGCTGAGGAAATTCGATCTCATGTTTGCACTGATTCTCTGGGGGCTCTTCTGCAACATATCCAACCAGAGCGTCTACATTTAGTTCTGTTATTGTTGCCTTTGAGACAGGATCTCTAGCCCAGGCTTACCTCAAACTCCCTATATTGCCAAGGATGCCCCTGAACTTGATATTTCTGCCTCCACCTCCTAAGTGCTGTGATTATAGATGTGTCCCACTACTCCGTAAAGTGCAATGCTGGAGACTGAATCCAGGACCTTGAACAAACTAGGCAAGCACTCTATCTGTTCTGAGTGAGGGCTGCGCCTTACTCATACCCTTTCATTCTAATCTGGACCTTTATGGCCACACAGAACACACTTTTCTGTCCAACATTCATTCATTCATTGATTCATTCATTCATCATTCATCACTCTACTAACTGCTACTCCAAGCCAGGCTTTGAGCCTTGAGCTAGTGTGTAGGGAGGGACCATTGTATTTCCTCCCCTTAAAGACATATGGGTCTCTGGGTGGTGTTGGCAACTCCCCTTTAACCCCAGCACTCGGGAGACAGAGGCAGGTGGAACTCTGAGTTCCAGGCCAGCCTGGTCTACAAAGTGAGTTCCAGGACAGCCAGGGCTATACAGAAAATTTCTGTTTAAAAAACAAAACAAACAAACACCCCTCCCCCCCAACCAAAAGAGACATAGGTTTCCAAGTCCATCCCTCAATCTCAGAGTTTTGGAAATAGGCCAGACCTAGTTCTTGATGAAGGGTGTGAGTGCTCTGCTCATGGGAAATCTCTCTTCTTTCTTCTTTAGCATACGACTGTGATTTCTTCAATAAAGGTAAGCCAAGTTCTGCCCTTGGGACACATCAGTGCTGGCCTCCCCACCAGCTACTGCCCTGGAGAAGCTGAGCTATGTCACTGGAAGGGTCCTTGTGGGATAAAGTCTTGCTGGTGTGGAGCTTAGAGGTGTCCAGGCCTACATCCACAGCTGCTCTAGCATCCCTGAGAGGTCCAGGGCAGGGACATTCTTAGGGGTTCCATCATTCAGGGTAGATTCGCCAGGCAGCAGACACCCATCGGTATCAGTGGGTTCAGCCCACAGCCTTCCTCATTGGGTCCAACACCAAACTCATGGAAGTTACCCAGATTCTCTGAAGACCTGAGTTGTCAAAAGCAGGTGTAAACTGCTTTCGCCAAGGACACTTGTTGAAAACCTAGATGAATCTTCAAATGTCCAAGGGTTCAGGGAACTAAGATACACACCAATATTTAGATTAGTAATGAATATAAAAATACAAGTCATTGCTAGGGACCAAGGAAGATTAGTGTCCAGTATTAGAGCCACTTAATCAATTCGATGAGAGGTTGAATGGGCTGTGGCAAGATGGCTGCCGGAAGAGTTCTTTAGCATCAAGCCCCTTCCAGGCCCCTAGGTCTCCTCCAAGCAACAGCCTGCAGGAGCTGGCCTGTGAAGGTGTGGGCACACAGGCTTCATGAACATTTTGGTGCCAATTTGGGTTTAAGAGGCATCTTTCCAGGCAAGACTACTGAATGAAAAAAAGAAATAAGAAGAGAATGATTGCTGCTAGGTCGGGGGGAAGAGGAAGTTTGTTGTAGGCAGGAAACATCAGAGGCGTTTGCAAGAGTCCACAGTGAACCTGATCTTGAGCCAGGGCATAGGGGGAGGATGGGGGAGGGGAGCCAAGAGGCCAGGAAGCAAAGAGGCCAAAAGGTAAAAGGCTAAAAAAGAACCAGTAACTGAAATAGCAGGATTATACAGAGCAGAGAAGCAGCTGGGTATGCCAGGGTATGCCAGGCAGGAGGACCTGTAACAGGAGGACTGAGGGATGCTGGGAGAACCGGCTTCAATATGTTAGTAGGCGCCTCCCTTAGCCATTTGTCCCTGGTGGAAAGGACACAGGGAGAAGATTAAGGATCTGCAGATGAGGGCTGGACCAGCCAGGTCCTGTCAAATGGTAGCTCCAAGGGGCTGCTGATGGCCCCGGATCCTCAGTGCCCACAGGGATGACCTGGGAGGAGAGCTGCATTCCTGGGGACAGGAGTGTCCCTGTGACATCAGGCAAGACATTTCAGCAGCACAGTTCTGAGCGGTTCTCTCCTCTGTGGCATTTGGGGTGTCAGGAACCAGCAAAGGACAAGCTGTTTCTAGCATCCTCCACCCACCCTCCCTCCCACTCGCCCAGTCCCTGCCTCGGGTTTTTCTCCCAGCATTTTCTGTGGCCCAGGCAGGCCTCATGGGGTTCTGGGAAAGAGGACCCTGGCTGAGGTACACGGGAGCACCCCAGCACCGTGTGTGTGTGTGTGTGTGTGTGTGTGTGTGTGCGCGTGTGCGCGTGTGCGTGTGTGCGTGTGCATGTGCGTGCGCGTGCGTGTGCCTACTCTAAACCCTACATGGGTTGAAACTGGCTTTGCTTTGTGTGTCCACGCCACTGAAACTAGCCCATGTGACACACTGCTTCTTGTTTGCTTGTTTGGTTGTGGGGAGCTGGCTGCTCATCATTTATCAGCACAGCATACTGTCTGCTTTCTAATGAAGAAGGATCCACTTGGGGAAGCCCAGTACCGATCCACACCACAGGGCTGTGACTGGTGTGTCTCCTAGGGCTGGTGGGGTGTGGAGAAGAGTGTGCAGGGAGAACAGCTCTAAGGAGGTGACACGTCAGCTGGTCTCCAGGGACTGGGGAGGTGTCTTTCAGGCACAGAGGGAGGAGTGGGACAGTGTGGTAGAGATGAGCTAGGACAGGCATGCGGCTCCTTCAGTGAAGCAGGAAGGAACTCTGATGTGACAGGTGCCCCACCTTGTGAGGTGGAGGGCAAAGCAGGGGTCCAGCATGGCAGAGCCCTGAAGTAAAGCCATGCTCTTTTTTTTTCCTGAGACAGGGTTTCTCTGTGTAGCCCTGGCTGTCCTGGAACTCACTCTGTAGACCAGGCTGGCCTTGAACTCAGAAATCCGCCTGCCTCTGCCTCCCAATTGCTGGGATTACAGGCGTGCGTCACCACCGCCCGGCTTAAAGCTGTGCTCTTGGGGATGAGGAAAACCACTGGGGACAGCGGCTAGGAAAGTGACCCAGACGCCTATGGAGCACAGCAGAGGCAGGAAGATCATTTATAGAGCTGTCACAAATGTCTGGGACACCCACACACCTTCCCCCCTCTACCCACAATCCCACCTCCCCCAAACGCAAATGAGACCTGTGCATGAGACACCCAGATATTAACTTTGAGCTCTGGGCTCCTGACTCATCCCTCAGGACGGGGTGGGCAGAGGCCTGTGTACTGTATTTTCCCAAAGGCAACCTTGACAGAACAGTGACTGCTATGGTGATGGCCCATGCTTTCAGGGGTGACTGTCATGGGCTCCCTGTGCAATGGCTTAAGCACAGAGGGAGGGTCTGTCTCCTTGGGGACTGCTAGCCCGGGGCTCCTGTCCCATCATAGCTACTAAGGTCCCTGCGGTCTGGGATCGCATCAAGAGCCTCTCTCCAGCACCCTGTCTCTTGTGAACCTCTGATTGGTGGGACCCGTGGGTTGGGACATTTGTGACAGAGACTCCTCTCTCCAGCACTAGGTAAGGGTCCCTACCAGCTGTCCAGTGTGGCGGCTGGCGGTGCTCTTGTGGCCATGAAGGCGGTAGACGGTGACATAGCCCTTGTGAGGGCAGAGGATCTGGCGCCAGGGGACATTTCGAGCTTCCTGCTGACAGCTGCTCTGAACAAGGCCAAGGCCCACGGTAAGGCCCACCCTTTGGCTCCTGTCCAGCCATCTCAGCAAAGGCGGTTTTGATGGGGGATATGGGAGACTCTGAAGCCACCCACGAGGCTCCAGCCCCACTTGCTGCTTCTAGTTCAGACTAGTTTCTTGACCTCTGTGACCCCCAAACTGCCTAGGACAGGACCCAGTCTCCCCACCCTGAGACTATTGTTCTAAAAAAATTTATGGGCGGCAACTACGTTCCTTTTGTGTCCTCTGTCCCTTCTCTTCTGGCTTCTCTCCCCTTCTTGCTCCATTCCCCTCTCTTTGCCCCTCCCTTTTCCTTTCCTCCTTCCTCTGTCCTCCTTTCTCTCTTTCACTGTCTTAAGCACGGGGCAAGTGCAGGAACCAGAGACATTAAGGGACTCAGTCGCCGTCCAGCAGGAGTTCTGGTCCTATGACACACAACGGCAAGAGACCACTTTAGTCAGATGTGGGGGCTGCCTGGCAGCAGGGGTGAGGGGTGGGGGTGGCGCTTAGGGCCTCCTGGAGTCAGATGTGGGGTCTGCCTGTCGGTCATCTTGGGCCTCCTGGGATAAGGGATGACTGTGACAGGAAGAAATGGAGAACATCACATATTATGAGTATGCTGAGTGGGGGCTGGAGAGATGGCTCAGTGGTTAAGAGCACTGACTGTTCTTCTGAAGGTCCTGAGTTCAAATCCCAGCAACCATATGGTGGCTCACAACCATCTGTAATAAGATCTAGCGCCCTCCCCTGGAGTGTTTGAAGACAGCTATAGTGTACTTACATATAATAAATAAATAAATAGACAAATAAATAAATAGATAAATAAATAAATAAATCTTTAAAAAAAAGAGTATGCTGAGTTTTCGGCACCCCCGTATCCACTTGTTCCCCTGCCCAACGAACTGTCACCCTGTAAAATGACCATTCCTATCTGTTTGGTGCCAAGCACAGCAAGCACCACGGTGAAAAAGGAGAGACAGGCCAGGCTACAGCAGCAGCTGAGGCCTTCTGTAACCTCCCGCCTCCATCCACAGAGAGCGTGGCCAGAGGGTGGCGGCTGAGCAGGAGGGGAAGATGGAGGACAAGGAAGAAGTTCAAAGGGGCAGTGACAGGGGGGCAGGGTCCAGTAGTCCCCAGGAAGCTGTCATCCTCGAGCACTGAGCTCAAGAGCACACGCTGGCATGCTGCACCCCAAATCTGTTCTCTCTGCATGCTGACCCGTGGCTCTGCAGACCCCGATGTGGTGTCCCTGGAGGCAGCAAACAGACCCAACTTCTTCCTGCACACCACCGCCGATGGCTCCGTAGGACTGGCCAAGTGGCAAGGCAGTGAAGCCTTCCATCAGCATGCCTCCTTCTCCCTGCACCGGGGGACGTGGCAGGCTGGTCTGGTGGCTCTGGAGTCCCTGGCAAAGCCTGGCTCCTTCCTCCATCCGTCAGGCCTCGCGCTGGCTCTGCGGCCCTACGAACACACGGAGGCGTTTCGTGGTGGTGCGCTCTTCCAGCTGCTGGGTAAGGGTCTGTGGGGACCTTGGGACCTCATCACTCAGGTTTGGGGCCTCTGCCTCGCTCAGCTGCATTTCCTGCCCTCTCTCCTCTTCCCTTCCCTGAGGACAGAAATCTTTGCCTTTTGGCAAAGGGGAAGCTCCCTGGGGTTTACTCCTGGAACAGGAGGTGGGCTGATCAGAGGATCAGGCAGGTCAGAGAGTGGTGGGCTGAGACCCAGGCCATTTTCCTAGTGTAAAATTAGCTTGTGTGGAAGCGAGAGGAACCGTGAGCCTGCTGGAGGCTCACATCCCGTCTAGCTTCTGTTTCCTGCCGAGGGCACATATTGTCCCTAGGAGTCTAAGGTACACCCTGGGGTGGGCCAGGTGGGATGAGAAGCTACCAGGATCTCCTCAGGCTTTCCAGACCCCGCCCCCAGGCTTCAAGGATGCTGCCTGCTGGACTCGCTTCTTACTCGTTGGCCTGGGTGTACTCACAAGCCCTCAGCACAGGGCAGGGAAGGCATGGGCTGGGCTGGGAAAATTCTGGACGCTGGTGTTCAGCCTGTCTCAGTCCAGAGACTTGGAGGGGATTGTCTTTCTAGATGCCAAACCTCTGGGGGCTGCCTACCCCATCTGTGAGTGGCACTATGATGCCTGTGCCAGCCCCTGCTTCCAAACCTGCCGGGACCCACGGGCAGCCAGCTGCCAGGATGTGCCCAGGTGAGACCAGGTGGTAGTGGGCATGGTGTCAATGTCTTTGAGATAGTCTGAGCGCACCTTGGAGCACGTGTGTATGCAGACACAAGCGTGGGTGTGTGCAGGGGTGTGTACTAAGGTGGGTATAGGAGTGTGTCTGTGTCAGGGTAACATATGTCTTAGCCATTTTCTCTCATGACAGAATACATGAGAAGCTTAAGGGGGCAGGGAAGGCTTGTTTGGGGGTGCAGTTTAAAGAGGACTCTCAGTCCATCATTGTGGGGAAGGGCACAGCAGCTAATCTATGGGGGACATTCACACTCCAACCACAGCAGTATGTGTGTTCCCTGTATAACATTATATATTCACATTGTATACTGGTGTGCGGTGTGCCTATAGCTTAAGGTGTGTTCGTATGTATTAACTAGGCATGGGCTGTGCACGGCTAGACTCATACACCTGTGTGAGTATGCAGTTGGGCGTGGTTGAGACTATCCCAGGGGCGTGTAAACTGGTGTTTGTGGGCATCCACATAGGTGTATATGTCTGTGTGCAATGGGTCTGTGTTTTAGCTTTTTTACAGCCTTAGAAAGAGCTTGCAGGGCGTGCGGGAATTGGTCTGTGCAGAGTGCCTGAACCTGGGGTCAAGAGTGTACAGGGCCACGCGTTGTTCACACGTGTCTCTCTGTTGGCCAGGAAGCAAGAGTTCGAGGCTCACAAACATGGGCACTATTGTACACGCGTGTGACAAGGTGTCTGTAGAGCTTCACGTGAGCGTACGCATGATAAGTGTGTACATACCACACACACACACACACACACACACACACACACACGCCAGACAGAAGGATGGGGCCTGAGTTCTATCCGGGTACAAGAGGGGGCCCAGCACCATGGTCTGGTCACTAACCAGCTCCCTGCTCTGTCCTTAGGGTAGAAGGCTGTGTCCCTGTGTGTCCCACTTCTAAGGTCCTGGATGAAGTCACACAGAGATGCGTCTACTTGGAAGACTGTAAGCGGCCGGGGTCTCCTTTCTCCCTCAGACTCCTTCACGTCTCTAGGGTGTTACGGAGAAATTCTGCTCAGGGTCCTACATCCTGGAGCAGCAGAGTCAGTACAGAGCCCTGGAAGGAAAGATCTTCATGGCTCTGGGCTTTTCTTTTTCTGGTCCCCATTTCAGAGAAAGGAAAAGGGCTGTGGAAGTCTTGCTTGGGGTCTTGTTTTGGACAGAGTCCATCTTGTTGGTTTCTCTGGCTATCTGCCGTCAGAGGCTGGGCTTGTCCCATCAGTTAGGGCACCTGTCCGCCAGCCCTGTACCTCAGCGCTGCCCCATGAGGACAGCTAGGGGACAGTCGCCCTTTCTCTGAGCCCCTTCTCTCGTCTGCCCCAGGTGTGGAGCCAGCCCTGCTGAGTCCCACGGAGGCCCTTGGCAATGATACTCTGGCACCTGGTCAAGTGCTACCCACCACCAGTGACAAGCAGCAGCTTCCACAGGAGCCCCCTGGAGCCTCCGCCCACAGCCCCGCCCTTGTTCCAGTAGCCCCACTCACCTCAGCCCCAAACCCACCAATGGCTGCCACTGAGGGCCCAGAGTCATCTCCAGGATCCACCCAACCCACGCTTCAGACACCGCTGGGGCTTACAACATCTAACCTTCTTCCTGCTGGCCACACAGAGGCCACAGCTAGAGAGGAAGGGGCTGCCAGCCTCCTCGCCACTTCTCATCCCCCAGGGTCCTCGTCCTCCCTCCCCGGTTCCCTGCAGACTCCCACATCTGGCATCATATCAGGCACAACAGAGACGACCAAAGTGACTGTAACCTTTGAGGGAAGTCCCAACACCACCGTCGCTTCCCGGTCACTCCCTGTACCTCGCTTCCCACTCACGACCAAAGCCGTGACAGTCCCGAGTCATGACTCCTTTCCTGTTAAAACCACACCCCTGCAGCCCTCTTGGCTGTGGGGCCTCTCTTCCAGACCTACGACTTCCCCTGGAGCGACGTCCTGGTCCCCCACCTCCTCAGGATCCCACCAGTCAACTGCAGTAACTAAGGTGGCAAATCAGACAGTGACATCCCTGTCTGTCCTGGCCCAGAACACTTCACGTTCCAGCCAGCCCCTGGCTGTGGTGAGCACAGCACACAGGGCTCCTGCCCGTCCCCTTGTCACCAAGGGCTTGGAGGCGGCGTCAGCCACAGAGCAGGGAGAAGCTGGGCCCAGCCAGCTTACAGAGTTGCCAGTGTCCCCACTCCCAAGCTCAGCCCCCATTGACCTGCCTTACCCAGCCCAACATCCCACCACAGCCCCCGGGCCTCCGGCTCTGTCCCCGGGGGTCCTGGCTGCCCACAGCCCTTCCACAGGTGCTCCCGGGCTAGGGGCTTCTCTAGCGCCAACTCGGCCACCCCACCTTCTCTCTGGCCTGCCTCCTGATACCAGCCTGCCCTTGGCTAAGGTGGGCACATCTGCCCCAGTGGCCACAGTTGGCTCCAAAGGCTATATTCCCACCCCTCCACCGCAGCACCAGGCCACGACTTTGGCCATGGCCATGACTGTGACCCCACCCACTCAGACACTCAGCCTGACCGTGCCACCCATGTCTGCTGTGGAGGAACAGGCACACTCACCTAGCCCCAAGGCTCCCCAAGTAACAGATATGACTCCAGACCTGATTCTGGGAGCCACGTTGCCAAGCTATGGTGCCTCAGCTGTGACGGCTGGGGTGCCCCCCACAGTGTCTGTTGCCCCACGAAAGAGCACCACCCAGAGAGCAGCCCTTCTATCTAAGAAGGTGTCTCCACCCACCCTCATCTCTGACTCTGTCCAGGGTGGGTCCACAGAACTCACACCCACAGGGAGGAGCCATGCCGCTGCTCCCTTGATGACTGAGGCTGAAGGGCCCCGGGCTGGCACAGTGCCACTGGTGCCCACAACTTATTCTCTAAGCCGAATGTCAGCCGGGACGGCCTCCCGGGAGGGCCCGCTGGTTCTACTGCCTCAGCTGGCAGAGGCCCATGGGACCCCAGCAGGACCCCAGGTTCAAGAGGATCTAGTGCGCCAGGCCACCACGGAGCAGTCGGGGCGCTCGGCTCCAGCCCAGAGCCTAGCAGAGGGATCGATGGAGGCCAAGGTGAACACGTCTGCCACCTGTGTGGTGAGTGACTTGTTCGGTCCTTCTGTTTTGTGGATTGTCCCCAAGATCTGGCTTTCTCACTGCCTCTAGGGCAGCCATCACCATAAGCTGCACCTGTTGCAGTTCCTGTCCGTTCTTTTTACTCTATGCTACAAGATGGCGGTAGTGACCCTTGACCTTACTCGACCTTATCTGAAGCTCCTCGTACTTTAAAAATCACCAGGTTCCCCGAAACCACAGCAGGGTCCCAGCCTGCCCTTTTGGGTCCAGGGCTGATTGGATGCTTGGTGTGTTCCTGTGGGGTGTGGTGGGAGTGAGCTTTGGTCTGTGAGAAAGAACTCTTACTGCTCGGCTAGCTTTCCCTATGCTCACACAGTCCGGGGCTCAAAACCAAGGACCGTGGTGTTGGCCGAGGTCAAGCTGGGTCTTCCCGCATCACTTAAAACAACCCACCACAGGTGTGCCCACAGTCCCACCTGATCCAGACAAACCCTCATTGAGGCTCTCTTCCAGGCGATTCTTGGTTGACTCAAGTTGACTATTGAAACTAGCCACAACTAGTTCCCTAGTTTTACCTCAATGTTACCTGCCCTGCTCAGACCGGCTTGTTCCAGAAGGGTCGAGGTAGGTGATACCATAAGTTCCAAGTGTCTGTCATGTTGACACTCCACTTTGTGCCTCAGCCCATAGCTGAACAAGACTGCGTCCGTCACATATGCCTAGAAGGCCAGCTAATCCGTGTGAACCAGACCCAGCACTGTCCTCACGGTGCCGTACGCCCTCGCTGTGGGGTCCTGGGCCTTGCTGTGCGGGTGGGCGGGGATCGCTGCTGCCCACTCTGGGAATGTGCCTGTAAGTTATGGGGTTGGCCCGAGCCACTGTGCCTTTTCCCTACCCCGGCATGCCTCTTCCCCTGCTCTGTGACTCCTGCCCTGACAGATTTCCTTCCCTTGTGACCTCTGAACTGTGTGAGACACCTGATCCCAGGAACTCTCCAACCCCCGGGGTGTCTGAGTCACCTGCCCTTCTTCCTGGTGGCTTGGGACCACCCACTTGTTCTTCTTTGCCCCTGCCTCCAGGCCGATGCTCCATCTTCCCAGACCTGAGCTTTGTAACCTTCGATGGCAGCCATGCGGCTCTGTTCAAGGAGGCCGTCTACATCCTCAGCCAGAGCCCAGACGAAGCCATCTCCGTGCATGTCCTGGATTGCAAGAGTGCCAACCTGGTATGGAACTGCCGGGACCTGAGATCTGAACTAGGCTGACAGGGGAGACTGGGCGGTGAGAGAGTTCAAGGAACACCAGAGGTTACAGTAGACTTGAGGGGGGGGGGTGCACATGGCGGCATCTCTCTCTGCCACCCTGGACCTTCGTGGGATGGCAACTGGTTAGGCCAGGTGACTGAGGCCTGACCATGGGATCTGCAGGATTCCAGGCCCTGCACCTTTCCTGTCTCCTTTGAGTTGACACGTAGTTCTAGAGGACTGGGTAAGCCATTCCGAAGTCATTGGTGCCACCTGCAGGGACTGGCTGTGAGGATAACCCGGGAGCCAAGTGAAGGGAGGGAGTATCCCCCCTTCTCCTTTTCCCTCCCTCCCTTCTCTCCTTCCTTCTTTCCTCCTCCCTTCTTCCCACTCCCTCCCTCCTTTCATTTCTTTCCCCCTTTCCTCCTTTCCTCCCTTCTTTCCTCTCTCCCTTCTTTCCTCCCTCCCTCCCTCCCTTCCTTCCTTCCCCTCTTCCTTCCTTTTTCTCTTCCTCCCTCCTTCCCTTCATCTGGGCCAGCATGAGGTCGGGTAGGGCTCCAGCTCCTTCTACTCAGCCTGCAGGTGTGCTCATGCTTCCTAGACTCACACGCGGGTGGAGGAGAACTGGAGGGTGCATGCTCTTCTGATGAGGCTGGTTTTTCTGCAGGGACATCTGAACTGGCCCCCATTCTGTCTGGTGATACTGAATGTGACGCATCTGGCCCACCATGTCAGCATCGACCGCTTTAACCGGAAGGTGAGCACACCAAACAGGTGGCCTGCAGGGCCAAGCAGTGCTCAGGGAGGACCAGCCAAGGCAGGAGCGGGGCCTTGAGACTTCTTTGTAATTAGGGGCAGGGATTGGGAAGACTCTCTCTTTTAAGGATGATGGCGCGTACCTGTAATCCCAGCACCAGGAAGCAAAGGCAGGAGCATCACTGTCTCTTGTGTAGCCAGGCTGGCCTACATCATGAGACTGTCTAAAATAAAGCAAAACAAAATAAAACAAAATAAAACAAAATAAAATAAAATACAATAAAATAAAATAAAATAAAATAATAAAGCAACATGAGGTACTTGAAAGTTGCTTTATTTAAGATGCTTCCTCCATTTTTATAGGAAGAAGGTAAACAGGCGACATCAGACTGGCAAGACAGTGTGGCCTTAAATAATTTCTGTCAAAAATGTCACCTTTGCAATGTTTTATGAGGCAATATAGTCACATAAAAGCATTCCAAAGCCCTTTCTAAGCAGGCACTGTGGAAGTGAGGTGCCCTCGATTGAAGGTTCGTGAACTCAGGGTTAAAGCCACGTCAGTGAGGGAAGCTGGAGCATCCGAAAGACCTCCCGTAGGCGGGGTTCCCTTCACAGGCAGTAAGGGACACCAGGGAGTGTCCACAGATCCACTTGCCCTCATTCTGCTTGCCCTCATTCTGTTTCCGAGATCAACACTTCCCTGCTGGGCTCTGCCCTCCATCCCTGATTGCCAAGGTTCTCAAGCAAGGTTTGGTTGATGGGGT
Source organism: Apodemus sylvaticus (assembly GCF_947179515.1). Lineage (NCBI taxonomy): Eukaryota > Metazoa > Chordata > Mammalia > Rodentia > Muridae > Apodemus > Apodemus sylvaticus. The sequence goes on along the minus strand of NC_067472.1, from coordinate 168,577,828 downwards.
TCTGATGAGGGAAGAGGCTTAAGAAATAAATAAAATAAAATCCCTTTATTCATCACAACAAAAGCAACTTAGAGACAGGAGAGTCCATTTTGGCTTATGGTTCCAGAAACAGCGGTGAGGGTCTGGCAGCAGGCAGCAGAGCAGGAAGCAGAGCGCTGGACAGGAAGTGAGGCGAAGCTGTAAACCCTCAAGGCCCGCGCCAGTGATGAACTTCCTCCTGCAAGCTATGCTGTCTAAAAGTTCCATAGCCTGATAGCCTGTCCAAATACAACAGGAACTAAGGACGCCATTCAAATAAGGAAGCCTGTGGGGGACATTTTTCATTGACACCATCACAGTTCCCTAAAATCCATTCCTTGTTTTTTTTTTAACCTTTCAATAAAAAAGGCATAATTCACACACATGAATGTATCATATTTAGTATAGATCTATAAATTCTTCCTTCTTATTAGCATATATTCAAAATATACGTGTAAAATAACTATAAAATATTGGGTTTTATGAGGACTTTTCACACATGAACATCATGGACTTGATTACCTGTTTTGCCATTACCTTTGTACCCTTTCTCCTTCCAAACAGTCGCCTTCCGTGTTCATGTCAATATGTAATATATATGCATATATCACACACACACCACATGAGAAAGTCTGGCTTATTCACTTAACATGATTCTCTCTAGTTCCAACCATTGTTTTGCAAATGACATAATTTGATCTTTTGGGGGGCTTTTGTTTTGTTTTTTGTTTTTTTGTTTTTTTGTTTTTTTCAAGACAAGGTTTCTCTGTGTAGCCCTGGCTGTCCTGGAACTCACTCTGTAGACCAGGCTGGCCTCAAACTCAGAAATCCGCCTGCCTCTGCCACCCAGAGTGCTGGGATTACAGGCGTGCGCCACCACCGCCCCAGCTTGATCTTTTTTTGAATGGCTGAATAAAAGTTCATTACATATGCACAAGTGGATGTGTACACACACACACACACACACACACTCACACACAAACACACACACACACACACTCACACACAATTGGCTTTCTCCATTTGTCTGTTGTTGGATATCCAGGATGATCCCACAAGCTGGCAGTCACGAATGGCTGTAATAAACAGGTGTTCTTACACCTCTTGGTTAGGGTGTCTTAGTTCCTGCAGGTATATATTCAGGAGTGGGGTAGCTGGACCGTATGGTCACTAAACCTGGGGTTTTGTGGGGCCTCTGCTCTCATTTCCACATGGCTAACTGACTCGCCTTCTGAATGCAGCTATAAGGTCCCTTTGTCAACTTTCACTACTATGCCAGTATCTGTTGTTTGTGTGTCTAGGGAGAGGGAGCCTCAATCTTATTTTTATTTGTATTTTAACGACTAAACATGTGCGACCATTTTTCCCGTATATTTACTGGCTATTTTTCTTCCCCTGGAGAATTCTCTGTTCAATTCATTTTCACAATTTTTTTTTAAAGCAGAGGATTTGGTGTTTTGTGTTTAATTTTTGAGTTCTTTATATAGCTGCTATATTGATCCTCTCTTAGACGAATGGAAAGATTCACTCCATTCTGCAAACCACACTTTTTTCTGGCAATTGTTTTCTTCACGGGACAGGATTTCTTTAATCTGATGAAACCGTGTTTATCAAATTCACTGTGATTTCTGGGGCCACTGGGGTCCTTTTCAGAAAGTCCTTTTCCCGTCTGTGTCAGGAAGCATTCCTCTGTTCTCCTCTAGCAGTTTCAAAGTTTTTACATCTTACATTAAAGCTTTCCATCCACTTTGAGTTAAGTTTTGAATAGGGAGAGACAGAATTCTGGTTTTCACCTTCGGAATGAGCGTCTCCAGTTTTCTCAGCACCATCTGCCGACGAGCCTGACTTTCCTTCAATGTGCGTTTTAAGCCTCTGTGAAAATCCAGATGGCTGGAGCTGTGTGCTCACTCCTGGATCCTCTGTTTGACACCGTGCACTACATGTCTATCTCTGTGTTGGTGCTGTGGTACGTGTGTCTGCTCCCCCACCCACTGTGGCTCTGAGTGTGACTCATAGTTGGGTATTGTGAACATCCAGCATCGCTCCTCCTTCTGGGGTTGTTTTGGTTGTACAGAGACCTTTGGACTTCCATAAGAATTTTAGGATTGCTTCCTTGGATAAGAACTGTGTTGAGTCTGTATATTGCTATTGATTTTTACAGTGTTGCTCCTGGGAATCTATGAGCATGAGTGCTCTTTCCGTGTTCTGTCTTCAATTTCCTTCTTTAATGCTTAAAGTTTTTATTGTAGATATATTCATCTTCTTGGTTATATTTCTCTCTGCTTTTTTGTTCTTTTGAGTCTCTTGACAATGGGATTGCGTCCCCACTACTACACTGAAAGCATCCAGTCTCAGAACTCTCTGATGATGTCTCAGGGTTTTTTTTTTTTAATATAGGATTATATTATCTGCAAGGAGGAATATTGTGATTTGTGTTTCCTTTCTTATTTTTGCTGCCTTTGTTTTGTTCTCTGGCCTTATTGGTCTGGATGTAACTTCAAACGCTGTATTGAATGAGAGCAGAGGGAGTGGACGCATGTGTCTGTCCTGACTGTAGAGGGAATGCTGTCACCCCCACCCACCCCCATTTAATATAATGTCTCCCGTAGGCTTACCACCCAGTCTTCCTTGCACTGAGATCTGTTCTTCCTATTCCTGACTTCTTCTGGGCCTTCCTTTATCATCAGAAGAGGCTAGACTTTGTGAAAGGTCTTTTCTGCATTCATTGAGATGATCAGGTGATCTCCACCCATGAGTCTTTCTTTGTGCTGTAATACATCTATTGACTTGTATATATTTAATCATCCTTGCAACTCTGAAACCAATTTGATCCTGGTATATGATATGTTTACTGTAAGAATGAATTAGTTTGCAAGTATTTTACTGAGAAAGAGAGAGAGGGAGGGAGGGAGGGAGGGAGGGAGGAGAGAGAGAGAGAGAGAGAGAGAGAGAGAGAGAGAGAGAGAGAGAGAGGAGGAAATTTGTCTATAGGGGTGGTTTTATTGTCATATTCTTAGCCAACTTGGCATTAGAGTAATATTGGGTTTGCAAGATGAATTTGGTACCGTTCTCTTCCTCTCTGTTTTATGGAATAATTTGAGGGGCATTGACATTAATTCTTTAAAGTTCAGGCAGAATTTGGCCAAGGATTTGTTCAGTCCTGGGCTTTTCCTTCTTGGAAGATTTTTATGACTGCTTTAATCTCATTATGGCGTAGAGTGCTGTTAAGGCCTGTGGAACTCTGTGGCTACAGGCCAGCTGCCCGGCCTCACATGTGGATGGGCGCACTCACAACCTGGAGTTCAAGCCTCTGTCCGTGCAAATAGGAAGGCTGGGGGTATTAGAGAGTTGAGGACCTTCCCAAAGCTATAGTTTTCTGGCTCCTGAACAGAGGTTCCCTTCCTGTAGCTCAGCGATTCACATGCTGGGTGACTGGTGGAGTGATTAACAGAATAGTCTATTCCTGGATGGAGGATGGTAAATCATTATAAATACTTTATAATCTTAATCTTTTCTGCTTTTAGTTTTATGGCATACAACTCAATTCTTACTCCATCTCATATAATTTTAACCTTGTCAATTTGTAGTAGAAGCTATAGCCTGGAATTTAAAATGTTTGTGAGGTGTGCTCAGAACTGAACAGATATTGACTGAGCCTCAATTGATGCCAAACCCAAAGACAAGTGCTAGGAATTCAAAGAGTCGGACAGTTCCTTTCCCCAAAGGAAACGGTGATCTAATGGTAACTGTTGCTAGGGAACAGCTGCATTCTTCCTCGATGGTCAGCAGGAAACCAGCTGATACCAGGGAGGGAGCACGGAATCCTCAGGCAATAGATGAAGGAGGGTGGGAGTGTGTTTATGTATGCAGTGAGATTCAGCCTTCCTCCTGCCATTATAGTTCTGGTTTTATCGGAGTTTGCACATAAAAGTATTTTCAGAATTCTCCCATGTTCTGTTGGTCTATGCTTTGGATGCATGTGCTCCAAACAGCCTGGCACTCGGGAGGTGCCTAGGGAGTGCTTGTCAGTTCACTGATGGATGAGATGGGTGGGTCAGGAGGTAGGTGGACGGCTGGATGGCTGGACGGACAGAAAGACAGACAGACAGACTGACAGCTGGATGGATATGTAGATGATAAGTCGGTGGACATACAGATGAGTAGGTAGGTAGGTGGGGGCTCTTCTTAATTTCAATTTCTTACCCCTTAAGGTGACTGTGGACTCTCAAGTTGTGTGGCCACCCATGAGCCGATATGGCTTCCGAATTGAGGATACGGGGCACATGTATATTGTCCGGACACCGTCACACATCCAGATCCAGTGGTTTCACAGCTCAGGACTCATGATCTTGGAAGCCAGCAAAGCCAGCAAGACCCAGGGCCGTGGCCTGTGTGGTAAGGCGGGACCCAGCTGGTGGGGGAGGGGTAGTGTTCCCTGGTCCCTCTCTGGTCCCAGGAAGGTTCCCTTGGATCAGGATATGTTGGGACAGGGTATCAGGCCACGGGAGGGACCAACAGAGCTGCCAGTGCCAGGAGGCCTCACGTCTATGTCTGGGGCTGAGGCCGTCCGCAGGGAATCGTACAGGGTTCCCTTGCCAGTTGTCATTTCAGCCAGGTTTGTCTGTCAGCATCCCCGACAGCTTCCTAATGCCAGATAATCCTTCCTGTCTACATGTGCAGTGGCCCTTGGCCAGACACTTCCACTCTTTGAGATCAGTTACTCCAGGTCACCCTCACAACAGTCCTGGGAAGTGGCCCTTAGTGTCTTCCCTGAGCCAGAGACAAGCAGGGGCTGAGAGGTCAAGTGGCCCTCTGACAGGCACATAGCAGAGCTGCTCTGACACGCAGAGCTAGGCCTCCTCAGACCACGGCATGACAGCAGACAGAAATCTCTTAAAGACTGCTAGGAATACAGGTGCAGGAGGTCTGGGTGGGGGCTGCTGCTCCTTGCAGGGACCCTTCACGGCAGGCTGCTGTGACGGTGATGATGTGATGGTGAGTGACATAGGTTCTCTCTCTCTCTCTCTCTCTCTCTCTCTCTCTCTCTCTCTCTCTCTCTCTCTCTCTCTCTCTCCATTCTTTAACTACCAGCCTCTGGGAAGCAGAACACACTAGGCTCTGGTCTATAGAGCTTCCGTTCTTACTGAGAAAACATCTTTCCTTTTATGACACCACCATCCTCTCCACCGTCCTCTCCACCATCATCTCCATCTCTACGGTCACCATCAGCACCACAACCACTTCCATCGCCACTGTCAGCATGGCCGCCATCACATCTTCTTTCTCTTCCTTTCTACCATGCTCTGTTTATCTCTGATAAAGGTGACAGGATCCAGGAGGCCATGTTCTTTCTGGGATACCCCTTGGGGATTCAAAACCCAGACCCAAAATGTCGCTATCGAGAGAATTAATAAAATCAAAGAGTTGCAAACGGGGTGGTCGGAGATATCAGAACAGAAGCCAGATCATTCCCATCTCTGTTTTATCTGAACTGACCTTTGGCACATACACTGGGGGCCCTGCTAGGCAACAGAGGGAGTTTCAGTGAGACCTGGGAAAGAAAATTCCTTGGCACTTAGGTAAAATGGCTAGTGCAACTTTCCTGCAAGCTACTGCTATTGCGCAGAACTGGGAAGGTCGTGGATGGGAAGCACCCTGGGATGAAGGATGTTCAAGAAAGCATTGTAGGCCAGAAGAGTCAAACAAAGGCACAGGTGAGAAAGCGTTCATCTGGAGCTGAGAACACACGGGAGGTGCAGCCACATGAGCCCTAGCGGCAGATAAACCACATTCTTGCCCTCATCTCCGTACCCAACATGGCAGAAGCATATTTTCCTGAGAGCATGACTTCCCGTTCCCAGACCCCAGATTGCCTCCCTACTGCTCAGGGTAAGCTTCCAAATCCGCAGAGGGTAAACAAGGCAGGACCTCTGCAAGCTCCCTTTCGCCTTAACTCACACACCGTTGGCTGGGCCTCAGCCACACACTCACATCCGGCTGCAAGGGAGTCTGGGGGACATGGATGACTGATTCCAGCAAGCCAATGAAGCATCTGTCAGAGTTAGCTAGCCATCCCCACTAGAGCGGGTTCCTAAGAGGTAACTCTCCACTGTGATGTGTCAGAGATAGAAATTAAAAGATAGACTAAAGGAGCCCTACTGACTTTTACTTAGATGTAACTATTTACATTTGCTTATCTTTCTCTAATATACACACATATAATACATGTATATGTATATATTATATACACGTATGTATATGCATACATGTGTGGATCTCTGAGCCATTTTAAAGTACATTCAAACCACTGAGTCCCTTCTCCCTAAATATTTTTTGTGTGCATTTTCCTGCACAGCAGGTGCCCTGGCTCCCTGTGTCTCCCTTTCTTTATCCATCACGTGGCAAAACTCAGTAACACCTTCAGACCTGTCTGATGACTGCTCCGGGTGAGAGCCACCCTGGGGTAGTTAGTAGTGGGCCTTGTGCCTCGTGACACCATGATGTCCCTTTCAGGTATCTGTGATGGAGAGGCAGCCAATGACCTCACTCTGAAGGATGGCTCTGTGCTGGGCGAGGCAGAGGACCCCGCTCCCTTTCTGGACAGCTGGCAGGTGCCCAGCTCCCTGACCTCAGAGGGTCAGACCCGCTTCCGCCCAGACAGCTGTGCCACAGCTGACTGCTCGCCCTGCCTTCGCATGGTGTCCAACCGCACCTTCAGCGCCTGCCACAGCTTCGTAGGTGTCCATGGAGTGCAGAGTGGGGAGACGTCCCGGGCTGAGGAGGGCACCTGGAGACCCAGCACGGTCTTCCGGGCAGGATTAGACTGAGCTGGGCCCTGGGATTCGGGGCACCAGGATGGGGCAGCACTAACAGATGCACCCGTCCAGGTCTCCCCGGAGTCATTCTGTGAGCTGTGGATCCGGGACACCAAGTACGTGCAGCAGCCCTGTGTGGCACTCACTGTGTATGTGGCTATGTGTCACAAATTCCACGTGTGCATCGAGTGGCGGGGCTCCGACTACTGCCGTGAGTAGGGGCCAGGGCCGTTTCTCCTGCAGTTCTCTTGAACTCATGCCATTAGTGTGTGACAGGGCTCCCAGAGCCACCTCGAGCCAATGGTTCTCCAAGCTTCATCTCTTCACTCGTTGATTATATCAATGTGCTTGTAAATATTCTGTGTTTACATTTTATGCTAATGAGCAAAATCATTTGCTATATTTATAATTAATGAACAATAAGTAATCATTTTGTTTTAATCAATTGGTTTTAATTGAATCATTTCTTTACACAATGGGCAGAGTAACGATTGCTTTCTCCTAAAGTGCCTTGAGTCAATAGGAGATCATGGCTGCCCATCTCTCCAGCCTGACACATGATTCCCGGCTGGGAGTTCTCTTTGCTTGACCTTTCTCGTCTTTGGATCTCTCCTTCCTTCCTTGAAGACAGAAATGGGACCTGACTTTTCCTTACCTGTATCCTGTTAGAGTTGGGTCATGCAGGGGTAAAACATTTTTATTCTCTACCATGGACCCATGGGGACAGCTCCTGAGATGGATTTGTCATCTATCTATGGCAAATAAGAAGGAAAAGACTCAAAGTGTACAGAGTAGGATTTTTAAACTGTGGATTCTGGCACAGAGAATATGGAGCCAATTTGAGGAGGGCAACACCAGCACTTTTAAAAAATGTATCATGAATATAGGATTGCTTTCTTTTTTCAACTTAGCAGTCATTTCAACTCAGCTATTCACACAGGAAACTTGGATACATTTTGGGCCTCCTCAGAGGTTTACTTGGTATGGGATGGAGTCCTGGTAATGGGATTTCTAAAATGCCCAAAGAACTTCTCATCATCCTTATGTGTGTGCTGGGCTGAAACCCCAGATCCACTGTCTCCACCAAGACCACTGGAAAACACTGATCTAGAGCAAAGTTTTTCAAAGGGCCAGATAGCCAATACTGTGTCCTTGTGAGCCATATGTTCTCAGTTTCAAGGCCTTTGCTCTACCCTTGCAGTGCAGAGACAGCCAAAGACGGTATGCAAATGAACGGGGTACCCTGACTGACTTCTGCAACTCTAGTACTTGGAAGGCCGAGCCAGGGAGATGAATTTTGTCTCAAGTAATGAGACCTTGACTCAACAATACAACCCTCTCTCCCCCACAGCAATACAAATAATATTTACACGAAAGAACTGGCACATCTGTGTTCTAATAAAACTTTATTTGAAAAGCAGACAGTGAACAGCATTTGGGCTAGGGAGCAATCCATTCAGGACTTCTGACCCAGAGGAAGGAGATCCAGGGCTTATAAGCCCCAGACTTAGTGACCAGCTGGGCAGGGTGGACACTCTGCTCCTCCTCACCCCTCCCTACACTTGCTGCCCATAGCAGGATCCCTGCCCCGGGGAACTGGACTAGGCCTTATGTCCATTATATCCCTACAGCCTTCCTGTGCTCCAGTGACTCTACCTACCAGGCCTGTGTGTCAGCTTGTGAACCCCCTGAAACGTGCCAGGATGGGATACTGGGTCCCCTGGACCCAGAGCAGTGCCAAGTGCTTGGTGAGGGCTGTGTGTGCTCGGAGGGCACCGTTCTGCACCGGCGACACTCAGCACTCTGCATCCCTGAGGACAAATGTGGTAGGTCCCTGTCCTCCCCAGGTGGCTCCCCCAAGCCCAGTCTCCCACTAGTGCCTCGTTTGCTTCCCGAAGACCCTGGGAGAGGCCACTTTGCACTTCCAGGTCTTGGCCCTGGGGTGGTTCATGTTTGGATGAGAGGGATTGGAGCCTGAGACTGTCTGGTCCTTAGTCCCTGTGTTCCGATACGTCTCCCACTGCAGCCTGCACTGACAGCACAGGGGTGCCACGTGCTCTGGGGGAGACCTGGAACAGCTCCCTCAGTGGCTGCTGCCAGCAGCAATGCCAGGCCCCAGATACCATCATACCTGTGGACCTGGACTGCCCTGGTCCCCGACCTGAGAGTTGTCCCCGCTTTGGAGAAGTGATCCTGTTACAGCCCACAGAGGACCCCTGCTGCCTGGGGAGTATCTGCGGTGAGTCCCACTCTTGGCTTCCCTGGCCTTCAGCTGTGAGCCAGCAACTGACTCCAGTTGCGTCTATTGTGTGGCCATGACAACTGGGATAAGGCCTGGAAATTGGAGCATCTTTTGGAGTGTTCACCAAGGGGAAATAGAGAGCCAGGCTTTGGGGGGAGCAGGAGCAGAGGCTTGAGTTGGAATGCAATGGGCAGAGGCCTGGAGATAGCACCGTAGTCTGCTCTTGCTCCTGTAGATTCTGTAAATCACTATCACTGGACCATGCCTGGATCTCCTATAACTACCCGGCTGCAGGGGGATCTTAAACACTGGCATGCAGTCCATCTAGATCATCTCAGTCTCTGCCGTGTGGAGTCCTCAGAGGCAGCCATTTGAGAGTAGGGGCAGGGCAGGGCAGGGCAGGGCAGGGCAGGGAGTGGAGGTGAGCTGTGAGGACACTGGGCCCCAGGTGATAGGGTGTGTGGCCTGCTCCCTAGTGTGTAACCAGACGCTGTGCGAGGGCCTCGCTCCCACCTGCCGCCCAGGCCACAGTCTCATCACCCACTTCCAGGAGGATTCCTGCTGTCCCAGCTACAGCTGCGGTAAGAGGTTGGGATGGGGGAGGGGGCTGGGCCTGTGATGCTGAGACTGATGTCTGTGTTCTGAGTCCTGGATAAAATTGGACAGGGACAGAGAGGAGCCCAGATATAGCCAGGCAGGGCCTGCGTTCAGAGCTCACATTTCGTTTTTTTTTCCCCTCAGAGTGTGACCCTGGTCTGTGTGAGAAAGAACAGGTCCCCACCTGTCGCGAGGACCAGATCTTGATCGAGGGCCGCCTAGGAGACACCTGCTGCACCTCCTACTTCTGTGGTAGGTGGCTGTGGGCTGTGCATCAGCCCCTTCCTCATGCCTGCTTCTGTGGGTGACTGAGAGGGAAGCTACCTGAGGAGCAGTGCAGACATGTGTGTGTGTGATATATATATATTACATATATATATATGTGTGTGTGTGTGTGTGTGTATAATATATATATGTGTGTGTAATATATCATATATGTGTGTGTTTGTGTAATATATATGTGTGTGTGGTATATATGTGTGTGTAATATATATGTGTGTAATATATATATGTGTGTGATATATCTATATGTATATGTGTATAATATATATGTGTGTGTGTGATATATGTGTATGTGTGATATATATGTGTGTGTGATATATGTGTGTGTAATATATATGTGTGTAATATATATATGTGTGTGATATATCTATATGTATATGTGTATAATATATATGTGTGTGTGTGTGATATATATGTGTATGTTTATAATATATATGTGTGTAATATATATATGTATGTGTACAATATATGTGTGTATAATATATATGTGTGATATATGTGTGTATAATATATATGCATGTGTGATATATATGTGTATGTGTGATATATATGTGTGTGTGATATATATGTGTGTGTAATATATATGTGTGTGATATATATGTGTGTGTGATATATATGTGTGTGTAACATATATATGCATGTGTAACATATATATATATATATAGAGAGAGAGACAGAGACAGGGACAGACAGAGGAGGCAGTTTTATTGGGACAGTTTGTGCAGAGACAGGTTGCAGAGAGAGAGAACAAGCTAGACATGGGTGAAGACAGAGAGAGCCAGAAGCTTAGCCAAAGTTAGCCTGAGGCTGAGAGAGAGAAGCCAGCAGCCTGAACCAGTCAGCTTGGAGGTGAGCATGAGCCGGAACAGCTGAGCTGAGCCACCAGGTAGAACCTAGAAAGAAGAAGAAAGGGGGAGCTTATTCAGCGGCAAGTCTCAGAGACCGAGGACTTTCCAGGCCTAGGCCTAGGTTAGCAGATGGAGGCAGAAAGCCTCCAAGATGACAATTACATCAGGTGAATAAAAGATACATCTACACTATATAGCAACCCTGGGTTGCTGAACACAAGAAACAGGTGTGCTTTCGGGGTCATCCTGTGGGAAGACACAGGATGAACATGTAGGTTCTGATGCCAAGATACCAGAGACCCCAAAAAGCTGCTTTGGGATGGTTAGAGGCCCCACCCTCCCTCTGAAGGGAACTCATATGACAGTGGTGACCCTTCTTTCCCCACAGGCTGTGGTGAGTGTCCAGACCCCATGCCTGAGTGTCAGGAAGGAGAGGCACTCACGGTGCACAGGAACACCACGGAGCTCTGCTGCCCTCTCTATCAGTGCGGTGAGTCCCAGCTGGGGCTCAGTGAGGGCCATATGCGAAGAGGTCGTAGCCTGAAGAGACACTCTTGCCATGGGGGTGTCTGGGTACAATGTATGGGTAGAAGCAAGAGCTGGGAAGGAGTGATGCGGCCACCTGAGCAGTTGTAAAAGCCTAAGGTGTCCGAGACTAATCTGTCGCCTGTCTTCCTCCTGCCGCATGCGCCCCAGTGTGTGAGAGCTTCCGCTGCCCGCAGGTTCAGTGTGGCATGGGCACTTCCCTGGTGGAGGTGTGGAGCCCAGACCGCTGCTGCCCCTACAAGTCCTGTGGTAAGTTTCAGTCGGGTATGGTGGGAGCCCTCACCACCATCGACTTTGCTGAGATCGGCCTCCCTCGGCCGTCTGCAGGCTTCCCTCCTCCTGCTCCACTCTGAGCATGAACCAGCCTGACTGCCTCCTCCCTAGCATCAACAATGGTCTCTCATTCAAATGTCCTTCTTGCCGTCTCCTGCTAGTCCAGATAGTCTGAGTCCTCAGGTCTTCCTGGAAGGCCAACAGGAACCTTATGACAATACTGAGCAGTGGTGAGCTTGACACAAAACTCTGAAAGTGACTTTAAAAGAACTGGGAGACCATTCTGCTTCCGGCTTTCGGATGCCTCTTCCAGTCCTCTGTAGACACACGTTACATGAGGACAGGGTCATACTCAACTTCATCCCTTGAGTTGTCTTTGGGGCACAGCACAAGCCAGCCACCGAGGGGAGCATTTAGATCCCTTTGTTGTATGAGCCAGTGGCCCAAAAAAGACTTTCCCAGCTGCTCTGGCCTGTGGCCCTCGGTCCTCAAAGTTAAAACTGCTGTGCCCCCTGCTTTAGTCTCCGGTGGCCCCAGACCACTCTGCGCAGCTGGAGCTGCCCACCGGCTGTGCTGCAGGGCTCAGCTGCTGGAATGCACCTGTGGGAAATGCAAGTGGGAAGAAGTTGCATCGTTGCAGTGGACTTTCCTGGAAAGGCCCTACTTCCAGGGGAAGACCAGGGGAAATCTATGAGTGGTCTGTCGGCCTGCTTTACCTCCCTCAATACCCAGTTAGGAGTGTGACACTCGGGACTGTCCCCCCATCTAAGCAGGAGTGCTCCATCCCTTGTGTGTTGGGGTGATCGGAGGGTGACAATTTCTCTGCCCATCTCCCCGGTTGAGCTAGGCTGAGAGTTGTACCCTTTGGAGGGGCACGGCTGTCTGCAGTGAAGTGTCTGAACATCCCTGTGAGGTAGCTTCCGGCTTCTTCTGTTTTTCAGAGTGTGACTGTGACACTATTCCTGTGCCCAGATGCCATCTGGTATGGAGATCCTGCCCTCTCTACCCACACTATTATTCTATTCCTCTTTTCCATCCTCCTCTTCTCCCCAACCCCTGGAGTTTTCCTTTAACCTAGTGCAGAGAGCCCTGGATTTCAAATCAACACGTGTATCCTAAACCCTGCCCCTCACTCTGGGTAGCCTGTCCTCTCTTTGGAGAGTCAGCTTAACTGTGCTGAGGAATAAGTACGTAGATCCTGAGGGTGACGGTGATCATGGTGGGGCTGCTAGGGAGGATGGTCATGACAGTGAAGATGATGACAGCTGTGATGACGGCCGTGATGATGGTGGTGATGATGGTGATGATGATGGTGGTGATGATGATGATGGTGGTGGAGTTGGTGGGATGGATGTCGGTCAGGATGCTGAAGATGATGATGGTGGTTATGGCGATGATGTGAATGGTGATGGTGGTGATGGCGGTGATTGTGGAGTTGGTGATAGCCCAGTGGCAGCTGCCGACACCTCACCATTGGCCTGAACTTTTCCAGGTCTTTTTAATGAATTATCTTATTAATTGCTATGACAAGTCCAAGAGATTGATTCTGTGATGATCTCACTTATGTAAACAAGGGAGCTAAGATTATAGTCGCAAACTTGGTAAATTGCTGAGTCAGGATTAGACTCTTGTGAACCCTTAACCTCCAGGGTGCGTAGCCATTAGAGATGCGTGTGAAGTTATCCTGGGCTGTTTCTGGATTCTGTACCCTGTGCCTTGCCCCAGCACACGTTGTCTCTCTCATGCTCCCTTCCCCATCCCCCTCTCTTCCCTGAAACTGGTAAAGAAACTGGGGTGTGGGTAAGGCGTGGGTCTCTGCGGTGGTGGCTCATGTCTTCCATGCTGAGGGCAGGAGGCTGGATGGCGGGGATAGTGGCTGGGCTTCTGGGCACCAAGGGACCCCAGGCTGTCATCTTCTTCCTCCCCACTGCACATGGGCCCAGTGGCAGGCTGTTTCTGAGCCTGGGGTCGGGCTGCCCACTGTGGACACTGACTCCTCTGTCACCTGCAGTGGGAAAAGTCGCAGCTGGACGAGGAGTTCATGCACAGCGTGGAGAACGTGTGCGGCTGCGCCAAGTATGAGTGTGGTGAGTGGGAATGGGACAGGCACGGGGAGCCTCAGGTAGGCCAGCCAGGGAGGGCCCGGGTGGGCGGCTGGGCTCTCCAGGACAGGTCCGCCCCTCCCCCACCCAGTGAAAGCTCCCGTGTGCCTGAGCCGTGAACTGGGCGTGATGCAGCCAGGCCAGACTGTGGTAGAGCTCTCGGCGGATGGCGTGTGCCACACGTCCCGGTGCACAGACGTGCTGGACCCTCTCACCAACTTCTACCAGATCAACATCACCTCTGTCCTTTGTGACATGCACTGCGAGGCGGTAGGGACTGCGTGGAGTGTGTGGCGTCATCGGGAGGGCTGGGCTGGCAGAGCCTTAGCAGGTTGCTGCCTGCTCCAGAAATGGAGTCTAGAGAGCAGGCATCAGAGGCCCCCCCAGCTAGGGGAGGCTGGAGTGGGGCAGCAAACGGACTCAGTTAAAGCCAGCGAAGGTAGAAGCCTGGCTCCGACCAAGGTCTATCTAAATAAATACTGCTTGAATGCTGGTGTTAGAATGGTGCCCATTAGCCTGGCGGTAGTGGTGCACGCCTGTAATCCCAGCACTCTGGGAGGCAGAGGCAGGCGTATATCTGAGTTCGGGGCCAGCCTCGTCTACAGAGTGAGTTCCAGGACAGCCAGGGCTACACAGAGAAACCCTGTCTCGAAAAAACCAATCCAAAAAACCAAAAAACCAAACAAACAAAAAGAATGGTGCCCGTCTTTCAAGTGAGAAAAGGGGGACTTGGTGAGGTCAAGTGGTTTATCAAAAGCACAGCAGGGACTGAGATGAAAGCCAAGCTCTGTCCATCCGGAACCTATCCTGCCCTGATGCTGGCAATGCTGTCTCTGCAGTGATGGGGGCTCCGTGGTCCCCAGGGCTGGGTCTAGGAGCTGGTGGTAATGGGGTTTCAGGCAAAGACAAGAAAGCCCTGCCTGTCTGCTCTGAAGCAGAGGCAGGCTGTGGTCTCCTTCCTGAGCACCTGTACATGCTCTCCTTGAGCCCCGGGCTCCATCAGAGACAAGCAGATTTCAGGTACCTAGAGCATGGGTGTGGGCATAAGGCTGATATCACCTTCTCTGCCCTGGCCTTCAGAACCAGGAGTATGACCACCCAAGGGACCTGGCGGCCTGCTGCGGCTCCTGCAGGAACGTGTCCTGCCTCTTCACCTTCCCGAATGGCACCACGTCCCTGTTCTTGGTAAACAGTCTACAAGCCCACCCTGGAGCCGGTCCAGCAAGACCCTAAGGCCCTAACACTAAGACTGAGGTTCTCCCTGGGTCCCTAGCGGCACCTGGTCCTGGGCTCTCCATGTCTTCAGGCCATGCCGCCCATTTGGCCAGAAACCCTCACCGCCCACCCGTGTGTTCTCTAGCCTGGTGCTTCCTGGATTGCAGACTGTGCCCGCCATCACTGTGGCAGCACTCCCCTGGGGGCCGTGCTTGTCCGCTCGCCCATCAGCTGCCCTCCGCTCAATGAAACCGAGTGCGCCAAGGTCTGTCTCTCCTTCCCCTGCAGCTGGCGGCGAGCCAAGGCACCGTTGCTTTACTGGTGGGAGGAAAGTGGGTCAGAATCCTGAATGTTTGTCTCAGTCACACCCCATATCTGCAAACATGATCACAAACCAAGGCATGCAGTCACATGGTCAAGTTCCAGGCCCAGTCTCAAGTCACTGATCATTCCTTCACCATTGGGACATCAGCACATATACTGTACACTGACACACCAACACATACATGTGCTGGACTTATGCATACATGTGTAATTTAGGATGATAGGATGGCATGTGTCTAACTTGGTGTAGAAGGCTCTCAGGGTGGGTATAACTCAAAGAAAAGGATCTCTGGAGGGCTACGGTTTCCATTGAAATGATAAGGTTCCTAAGATTAATAATAGACATTTGAAGATTTCTGCATCTTTAGAGAAAACACACACACACACACAAACACACACACATACACACACATGCACACACACACAAACACACACACATACACACACATGCACACACACATACAAATACACACAGAGGACTGTGGCTCCTTAGGCACTGTGCTTACACGCATGCAGGAAGTCCCTGGGTTCAGGCTTTTCAACAGAGCTCTTGCTTTAGGGCACCATGGGAGAAAGACTAGTTTATACTCCTTATGTATTATTTATTTAGTTGGTTTTTGAGATAGGATTTTACTTTGTATTCCTGGCTAGCCTGGAACTCACTATATAGATCAGGCTGTCCTAGAACTTATAGACATCTTCCTGGGATTATAAACATGCACTGTCATGTCCAGCTCTCTGGGACATTTTTTTTTTGCCTGTGCCTGGGTCCTTGGCTCCTGGCCTGGAGCATGGATTCTCCTCCCACTCCTTTTCGCCCTCTAGGTCGGCGGCTCCGTGGTACCATCCTTGGAAGGGTGCTGCAGGGCATGTGAGTAAGCACGGTGGAGACCCAGAGTTCAGTGTGCAGGAGGGAGGGGGTGCGCGTAGGTGGCCAAGGGGCTGTGTTACCACCTTGGTATCTATGGTGGTAGCCCTCAGGATGAGTAGACAAAGGGATGTCCCAGGAGATGCAGGTCGTGGCACTGGTACAATCAGGTGACTGGAGGCCACGTGTTCATAAACTCTGTCTCAGTACAAGACCTCTTCTTGCTGGAGATAAAAGGCAATAGCCCCTCCATGCAGGAAGTCATCCATTCCTTAGTCACCCTGCCTCTTCTGCCCCAGATGAAGACTCCTCATGTCCCCCTCATTGATTCTGTGTCCCATGAGTCCTGGTCTTGAAGCTGTCTCTTTGAGGAGACTTAGGCTTTCAGACCTCTGGCTGTCAGACAGAAACCTTTGTCTCACACTTTGCTTCTGGAATCCTGAATACCCAGAACTAGCATCTTTTTTTTTTTTTAATTGATGTAAAAAGCAAGAGGAATTTTATTTAATCCAGCATGCTGGGGGTCTCCCTGCACATGGGAAGAGACTGACCCTGCGCAGTGGGCTGCGCGGGCCTTTATACAGCCCTCAGGGCAGCCGCCATTAGGCACAATGTGATTGGTAGAACAGTGTTCCTTTAAACTAATTGGTTGTTAGGGAACGAGATAGGTGGCGGGATAACTCTGGGCCTCCCCTAGCTGCAGGGACTTCCCTGTGGTCTGAGAAATGTAATTTAGCCTCTCCCTTCTGGGAGGGGCAAAAGTAGTACTGCTACTTAGTAGTAGTAGAATAGAAGGGCTATGTGCTGCCCTAGCTGAGTGGTGTTGCTTTTATATAGACCATTTCAGGGTTGTTAAAGAGTCAATGGCCAAGGGGAGAGAAGGGCTAGGCAAGCAGAAAAGAGAGAAAACAGAGTCAGGGCTGGTTCCAGTCTTGGTTTAACTCCTCCCCTTGGTTAACCACCCTCATATCCACCCTGTTAGGACACCTGATTGTTCTGCTATTGTTGACCTTTGGCCCCTACATTTTGAAGCGCTTAGTCACTATTGTTAAGAAACACATAGGTACAGTACAGCTAATGATTTTAAAGCAGAGATACAAAGAACTAGATACAGAAGGCCAGGAGTCTGAGCTATCAGAATACCAGCAATTGCATCAGGATTGAAGCATGCACAAAGAAAAGGGGGAAATGAAAGAATTAGCTTAGGAACTTTGGAAAGGTCACAGAACCAGCATCTTAACTGCATGAACCAGTCAGCCTCGCGACCTCCGCTCACCAGCCTGCCCTTCTACGATACTCAGATCCTGTATCCAAAGGGCCATAGGCTTTTCACTTCTTATGCCCACACAACTTACTCCGGGAGAGCTTGGCTCCAGACCTCGATTGGCTGATCCATGACCTCATGCTCCCTGAACCTTCTGTGTTCCCCGTGTGGCCTGAACCTATGCTCCCTCCTCAGTTTCCTAAGAAGTTTGTTTCCCATGGTCCCTGTTAGACCTACCCCCCCCCATGGGCCAGTGTCCACTGCTGCCCAGATACTTGTCTCAGAAACACATAAAACGGGAAGCAGGCAAACACATGGCTAGTCCCAAGTATCCCTTCTAGGTGTCCCCAAGCTCTGAGGGTGATGGAAAGGGAGACTCCTTGCCTCTGGTGAAGGCCATTTGGCCCACATGCATTCTGGGTATTGAGACACATCTCCTGGGTGTTAATAGCTCTCACTTATCTGGTCCCCACCGGGGTCCAAGGCCACCATTCCTTCCCCTACAATACACTCAGCCTTCTATTCCAGGGCCCACAGGGGTATGGCAGCCCTTGATTTTCCTGACTGTCTGTGCTGAGTCTCACAAGTTAAGAGAGAGGACTCTCTACCCAGTTGGTTTCTCATGGCTTCCGTGGCCTTGCAGGGCAAGCCCATACCTCTAGCAGATATCCGTTGAGTGCCACTGTGTGCCAGTCACTAGCCTGGGAACTGTGGACATGGCATAAGGAAGGCTTTGTGGCTGTTTCTTTATGGGGTAGATGGAAGAACAGGCATAGCAGATTAAAGGCTGGAGGCTGTTGGGGGGGAGCAGGGGGGAAGGGAGCAGGGGAGAGGGCGGGGGGGTCCCCGCATAGGAGAACTCTGGCAGGCAGAGCCCAGGGGGATAGGGGAACATGGCTAGGGGCCTGGGGCCTGGCCATATGTGACTGATAGCCACAGGATTATGGAGTCATCAGTCTGGGAGCATAGCTCACGAATTCTGTCCCTTGCAGAATGTTCTATTGGGTCTCGGGAGTGGCCTTGCTTCAACCAGGTTACAGACTGTCTCACACCATGGTCCCACCAGAGGCTTTGAGTTCTGCAGGGTCCAAGCCATAAAGACTCTGGTGGGGCTCTTCACACCAGAATCCACAACCATACATGCCTCTATACCCAAGCCCTAACACTGTCTGTCATCCCTGGGTACACCTTCACACCTCCTATGAGCTTCTGACATATGAAAAAAAAATTGGATTGAGACTAGAACTCACACCGCAGGGAGGAAGGCCCCCAAGCTTGCACGCTTAGGTCTCCCTAGCACGATGAGAGACGTGCCTCTGGCCAGACAGACTGTGCCTGGGACAGAATAAGCCAAGGGGGTATCAAGGAGGGCTGAGGAAGGGAATTGCATTTTCTAGAAGAGGGGCTCTAGAAAGGTCTCGCCAGGGAACGGGGCTAGGGGGTGGGTGGGTGAGTGAGGGTTGGGGAAGATATCAGAGAAAACTATTCAAGGAAGTGAGGCAAAAGAGAGCCTTGCACGTGGCTGTCCGTCTGAGAGAGATGTGATCTAGGCAGAAAAAAGCTCTACACTGTCAGTTTGCACCCATAGCCCCTGCTTGGGAGTTATGGAATCCCCATAGATCTCGCTGTGTGGAGCATCCTGTTTGGGCTTGAGGTGTCCATTTGTGGAAGACTCCTATGGCTAGAGTCCTCTTGGAGTAGAAACACCAAAGCCCCGAGAGGATGTGAGAGGGTCTCCAACAGGGATGACAGATAAATGTTGGGCCTGGGTATGGAGATAGCCTGCCCTTGTCTCAGTTCTCTCTAGCCACCCCGTGTTTCCTCTGTCTTGCTTGCTCACTTCCTTCTAAGACAATGGGTTAAAGGGCTTTCCCCTCGCTGGAGGGGACATGATTGTATGGACACCAACCTGGAAGAAGAGCATTCTCACATGACATAAACTACCCCAGGCTGGCCCATCTTGATGCCCGTCCGGGACCCAACTCTCGCCCACCTCACCCCTACCAGGTAAGGAGGACGGACGATCTTGCAAGAAGGTGACGATCCGCATGACCATCCGCAAGAATGACTGCAGGAGTAACACCCCTGTGCGTGAAGGGATGGGTGTCTTGGGGTGGTGGGGTGGTGGTGGTGGTGGTGGTTGAGGGACTGGCGAGGCAGATGTTCCCCTCGCTGACGTGCTTGTCCCCAGGTGAACCTGGTGTCTTGTGACGGGAGGTGCCCTTCTGCCAGCATCTACAACCACAACATCAACACCTATGCCCGCTTCTGCAAGTGTTGCCGTGAGCTGGGACTGCAGCGTCGCTCTGTGCAGCTCTTCTGTGCCACGAATGCTACCTGGGTGCCTTATACAGTACAGGAGCCTACAGACTGTGCCTGCCAGTGGTCCTGAGGCCTGGGTGCCAGGGCTGGCTGCTCACTCTCATGTTCTCCTTCCAGCTGGTCTAGGTGACAAAGGGGAGAGGCTAAGGGTGGGAGATCTTGTTTGTAGTGTGTGTGTGTGTGTGTGTGCGCGCGCGTGTGTGAGTTCTTCTACATGCACATAGGAAAGTGCCACTGCTCAGGGCTTTTGGAACCCAACTCTACATGGCTTGAGGTCAGGAGGGAAGCTGCAGGCCCAGGAGCTGAAGGCCTGATCCATCTGTGACCCTGGCCAGGATTTCTTGAGGGAGGGGCTGAGGCTTTCCTGATTTCACTGCAACCAAAGCAGAACCCAAGGTTGGCTTAGGGTTAAGATGTGGTGGCCTGCTTCTTTCTTGGCCCTCTTAACAATGGGAAAACCATAACACAAGGAAAAGGGATTTAACTAACATGTCTGTCTATGTCAAGAGGCCTAGAACTCCTCGAAGCAAAAGAGGATGGGCTTGGGACTCAGAGCTGCCTGTGGAGATCTGTGAGGCCACGCTGTGACGCTCTGGACTCCTTGAGCCCCAGAGGGCGCCCTAACATTCTGGTGTCTAGAAGAGCAGGTGCAGGTCTGTGCCTCTGCGTGTCACATGCTCACCTACCGTTGAGCCAGGTTTGAGATGCGTCAAGGATGAGCTTCCCAACAAGGGCCCAGGTCCCCATCACAGATAGTTCTGGGGTGTAGCTGGCACTTCCAGCCTAAAGTTCTGTCCCTTTCCTCAGAGCGTGTAAAAAGTGTGTCTGTGATAGGTCTCACTGTGCTAGGCGGTGACTCAGTGTTGATGTAGAATGTCTCTAGGTGAACGTGCGGCCGTGTGAGTTTGCAGCCTAGGTGGCCCCGAGGGTCTGTCATAGCCTTGTCTCCAAACCAAGGTGTCTCCCCTAAAGCCAGGGCCAGATCTCCTGTCCACATGGCACCCTGTAGACCCCCTCTTTCCTGCACTGCTTTGTGCTACTGTGTCTCAAACGTCATGACCTGCTGCTGCTGTTCAGGTCCCAGCACTGCCCTGATGCCCCCATGGGGTAAAGGTACTACTGGGTCAAGATGGTCCCCACATCTGCTTTGTCACTGTGACTCTTCTGTGTCTTCTTCGTGGATCAATAAACTGCAAGAAGTCTTCCAAGCATCTCTGAGGATGCCAGGCTGGCCTCGAATTCAGGAGAGCATCAGCTGTGAGGATCAGACCCCTGAGAGGGCCCCGGGGATCTGATGGACTTCTGCAGTTTACCTGCTTTTTCCTCTATCACCCCAACTCCCAGCCAGGCACCCCTACTGCCTGCCTCGTCCCCAATGTTCCGGCCCACATTCCCAGAGCTCCTGTTAGGTCAGTCCTGAGAAGACTCCAGGATAAGACATTTCAGGGGCAGATGAACAAATCACCAGCCCTGTCTTGTACCATGGGGCATTAGAGTGAGGATTCCTCCGCTGTGGAGCAGGCAGGAAGGAGGTGGGACAGGGGAACATAGTTAGTGCTGTTCAGTTGCCCCAAAACACCAAGGCCAGCAGCACTGTCATAAACATACACAGAATTCAGAAAGGTGGTTACACATAAAATCTTTTTCTATGTCTGTTGTAATGGTTTTAGGCAACTAGCTTAGCTTAGTTTCCTTCCAAAAAGGCATTCAGCGCATCCCTGGGACCTGGGAAGAGGCCGTCATCTTACATGTCAAAGGGTCGCTCAGGTGTGGTGGGTTAAGGATTTTAAGGAGGCAATTAGTGTGGTGTACTCAGATGGGTCTGTAGAAAGGGGGCAGGGAGGCCAGAGTCCAGAGCAGACGAGGAGATAAGGAGGATGCTGTGCAAAGGAGGAGGACCCAGGAGCTCCAGGCAGCGTCTAGAAAGTGGAATTCCAGAAGTGGCTTCTAGGCTGGTGTCTTACTCACCTCTGCATTGCTGTGATCAAACACCACGACTAAGGGCACCTAGAAAAGACAGCATTTAATTCAGCTCAGGGTTTCCAAGAGTTAGAGTCCGCGAGGGCAGAGTGAAGGAGTGTCTGGGAGCAGACGTCTGGATCCACGGCGAATGGGACAGGGAGAACTGGAGGTCGCAAGAGCCTTCTGGGCCCTCCAAGTTCATCCCTAGTGACACACCTTCTCCAACAGGGCCACACCTCCTAGTTTTTCCCAAACAGTTCCACCAATTGGAGATGAAGCATTCACACACATGTGCCTATAGAGGCCATTCTCCTTCATAGCGCCGCGCCTGGGGAGAAGGCTCAGCCGGTGGAGCGCTTGCCATGCAAGCACAGGGCGTTCAATTCCGGGGCCCACTTGAGAAAGCCAGGCATTGGGGCTGAAGAGAGCTCTGCAGTTGGAAGCATGTGCTGCTCCTGAAGGAGGTCTGGGTTCAGTTCATGCTTGTGCTGCTCATATATACATGCAGGTAGAACACTCATACTCATACTAAAGCTTTAAAAAAAAAAGCTGGATATGATGGAATATGTCTGTAATCCCAGCACCAAGAAGGTGGACACCTGAACATCCCTGGGGCTCACTAGTTGGCCAGCCTAGATTAATCTGTGAACTCTAGGCAGCAAAGTGACTCTCTTAAAAAGTGTAGACCCGTGTTCTGATGAGGGACAATACTAGAGGGTTAGCGCGCGCGTGCACACACACACACACACACACACACAAAACCCAAGTGGGTTTTTCTTAGAGCCTCTAGGAAGAACACGGGCCTTCTGGGCTCTGATGAAGGGTAACAAGTCCTGGAACTGGAAACTGTGAGAGCATACGTTTGCATGGCTCTAAGGTCCTACCTAAGTCTGTGATTTTTATTTTATTTTATTTTATTTTATTTTATTTTATTTTATTGTTTTTTTGAGACAGGGTTTCTCTGTGTATCCATGGATGTCCTGGAATTCACTCTGTAGACCAGGCTGGCCTTAAATGCAGAAAACCATCTGCCTCTGCCTCCCAAGTGCTGGGATTAAAGACGTGCGCCACCATCGCCCGGATGTGGTTTTTGTCATAGCAGCCATAGTAGGAAACTTACATGACATCTCGAGAAGGAATCCAAAAAAGAAAGCCAAGCCAGGGTGCAAGCTTCAAGCACTGTCTAGGTTTAAAAATAGATACCAATTGTAGCTATCGTTGGGGAAGAATTAAGTAAACTGGTTCAGCCAACAGTATGCAGCCCTCCGGCCAGCTGACGTGTTGGGCTTTCTAGGATATGTTACATGAAAATGGCAAATTATGGGTAGATTCCTACAGAACCTACCTCCTTTGTTGCCCATATGCAGACCACACAATCCCATGTGTATTGGTCTTATGTCTTTGAGGGGATTTCACAGCTGAGTATGGCCTTTCCTGGCTATTCTATCCAAGTAGCTAAGGACATCTACAACACACCCAATTCTTCCCCACACTGCATATAGGACATAAGACGCAAGAGAAACCCAGAAGTCACAAGTCCCACTGTGGAGAAACAAGGCTACAACCAACCTAGTGACCAACCCAGTCACTTAGAGGGTCAGTGGCTAAGCAGGGTGGCTGCCTGGGCTGCAAACTCCTGTGCCTTATCTGCAAACATGAGCCGCAGAACCAGCCCTTTCTCCTTGGTGTAGGCTCAGGTTCCCCCGCTCTGATTTTCAGGGCTTAATCTTCTTCCTGTGGAAATCAGTGAGGACATTGTGATGGAATGATTCACGTTCAAGGTCAGGCCGCAGCAAATTGGTGGCGACATGCTGATTTTAGTGCCCTCACTGAGAGGGGATCCAGTCCTGTGCACGGATCACTTAACCCTTTCCTCGACATGCCTGTTATTGCTGTCGGCTCCAAGTCTAGATCTGACCCCCACCTCCAGGCTTTTGCAAACCCTACATGGCCTATCTTGGATTCCTGGGTGTGCTGAAGATAAATATATATATGCTTTTAAGATAGGTAGGTCTCAGTAGCTGCATCTTTATATCCAGAAAAATATAGAGACCCTGGTTGCTCTGTCTGAAAAGTCCACACTGCCCATCCAACTTTACCACGGCAGCTCTGCCCATTTCTGTCAGTCATGTGCCTGAGGGGGAGGGAGTGTTCAGGAAGCAAGCATTGTAGGAGTGAGGAGACGCTCTATGAAATCAGTGGCTTACTTCCTGCCAGTCTCATTATCCTGGCCTGAACAGAGGCATGTGGTCACACCTAACTGCAAGGGAAGCTGGGGGATGTAGTCCTCCTGATTGCCCAGGAAGAAGAAGACATGTATCTGATGGATGGAGTCTTGGGAGGAAACAGAGACAGCGAAGAAGATACTACTGAGAAGTATGAGGAGAAAGAAAACCAGGCCTTCCGGCCAAAGAGTGATTCTTTTATTCTTCATGAAAGGCCGAGGTTTGAAATGAAATGGTTAAGACAAGGCTTTCAGAGTGAAATCCAGAGTTGCAGCGGACATGTGCTGGTGTGGGGGGGTTAGGGTGGATCTAAGTGCCCCTGCCTGTCCTGGATCTCTGTTGATTTGAATCTCAACACATAGCACAGCGGTTACAGAAAAAACGAGTCTGAGAATGGTGGTGAGCCTCAAAGTGAAGAGTCAGGACAGCAAAGAGTTAAAAGAGAGCAGCAGGGGTGGGGTGAGCAGAGCCAGAGAGCCAGGGCCCCCCAACACACTGTGGCTGTGGTGTCCTTTAATCCCCTGCAGCAGGCAGGAGGCCGGCACAGCTGTCTCTTCCAAGCTGGAACTGCACCTTCCCCCAGCTGCCCCTGCCCGCCAGCCCCTTGCCCGGGGATCTGGACAGGGATTGGGTGAAAGTGGGCAGCACTGGGGAGTCTGCATGGTGGGGGGACTGGCCCAACTCTAGAACCCTTGCAAAGTCCATTTTCTAAAGCTAAGTCACTTTCAAGGCATGCTGTGCATCCTCTCATGTGTCAAGAGACCTCCACACACACACACTACACACATACACACACACAATACACACACACACACATATATATATGCATACACACATACACATGCATACATACACATGCATACACACATACACACACATTCACACACACATATATATATACATATACATACATACACATGCATACACACATACACATATATACATATACACATATAAACACACATACACACAGATATATACAAATACACACAGATAAATGTACATACACACAAACACATATACATGTACACACATACATACACACAATACACACACAATAACACACAATAACACACACAATACACACACACATATATATACATATGCATACACACATACACATGCATACATACACCTGCACACACACATTCACATACACACATATATATATACATATAGACATATAAACACATACACACAGATATATACAAATACACACAGATAAATGTACATACACACAACTACATATACATGTACACACACACACACACACACACACCACCTTCCTCTGACAGGGCGTACTCTGAGCCAGCCAAACCCCAGTGTGCTCTGCCCCTGCTCCTCCCCTCACGCTATCTCCTCCTGCCTCCACCTATGCCTTTGCCTCACCTGGAATGACTGACTGCTTCTTTCCCTAGGCAGTCCCTGCCTGCCCTGTGGCTTCAGAACAGCTGCACAGTCCCGGCCCACAGAATTCCTCCCACTGGCATCTACTATCGGACCCACCATCACACAACCCTAGATTCTGCCTGTCTGGGGCTCGCCTACCAGCTTGTATCCATGCTTTATGTATGCAGACTTCCTTCTGTTGTGACCCCTGTATGCACCCACATATTCATCCATATTAGACAAGAAGGTAAGGCTGGAGAAGAGTAAGGCATGTGCAAGGCTGAGAGCAGAGGGGTCAGGACCGAGCCCAGGCATGCCACACCAGGCCCCGTGTCCAAACTTGCCCTCTCCGCCAGGGAAGAGCAGGGAGAATGCTGGGGTCCCCGTGGCTGGTAGCCGTGGTGCAGGCCACTGCCTCTGGAAGTCTGCGGGTGTGAGAAGCCCTGGCATCTCCCTGGTCGGTTAGAAGCTCTAGGACATTGAAGGGTTCAAGCTGCGTCCTTCATGGTGAAGGAGAACAACAGGTTCTGCGTCCCAGGGTTGGCATGAGGGTCAAGTGAGATCATAGATGGGGAAAGGCCAGACAACTGCAGGGGTCTGAGCCAGGGATTCCATCCCAACTGGGCCTGGGACAAGAGAGACGCAAAAACACAGAGCCCTGAGCGGCCCCAGTTCAGCCCCGACCAGAAGGTTCATGAAGAAGCCTTAGTTAAGTGCCCCAGTCAGCCATGCCATCCTGCCTCAGTTCCTCCTGGGCAGAGACACTGGTTAGAGAGATGACAAAGGAGCAGGACGCTTTAGGAGAGACTGGATTGTGGAGTCAGGGTGTGGCTGAAAACAGTTGCGTGATTTATCCTGCCCAAGGCTTAATTTCCTCCTACCCCTGGCTGGTAGATAACATTTAACAAGTTCAATGAATTGCAATAACGAATGCTGTAAATGTTTTCTATCTATCTATCTATCTATCTATCTATCTATCTATCTATCTATCTAGATATGTATCTATCTAGATACGTATATATATGTATATTATATAAATGTGTGAGTGTATATATATATATATATATATATATATATATATGTTTTAAAATATAAGCCACATAGACATAGACATCATATACTCTGTGTGTGTGTGCATGTGTGTGTGTGTATAAAGTCTATATGTGCATACATGTTTCACTCATGTGGAGATAAAGGTCACCTTGGGGAAATCCAGTCTTTCTTACCATCATGTAGGTTCTAAGCATTGAACACAGGTCATCTATCGACCTTAGCAGCAAGCACCTTTGCCTGCTGAGTCACCTTATGGCTGGATCAAAGTTGTCTTCTTCAAGCTCCATGTTTTCAGGAGTCAGAAGCTGATCCCAAAGAGAAAAAGTGATACCCCGAAGGTCTCAGGGCCTGAGCCATGGCAGCGGAGACCTGGTGTTTACCATGTGCCTCCACTGTGGATTCTTCCCTCCACCCAGGATGCCCTCCCTGCTCTGACCACACAGCCTCTGCTGTCTGCTCAGCCATGGGGTTTCTGTCAGGGAGCTCTCCACCTGCAGGTAGGACATGCTCCACCTGCTTCTGCATGAGTCTTTTACAAGTGGGTTATTACCAGGATGGGTTCTTTGCACACCTAGGCATGGAAGTCACTTCCTTGAGCCCCCCCCCCAAACTTGACTGAACAAGGTGACATCAACTCCCAGGATGGAGTGGAGAGGAAAGAAGAGAAGGAAGGGTTAAAGGCTCAGCGGCTGGAGTGAGCAGCCTGCAGACAGCCCAGCTCAGCGAGGGGAGACCTGAACCATTCCATTCCTCTGCAGATCAGTTACACCCAGCTGTCTCCCTCCCTGCTGCCAGTGCCCCTTGGATTAGGCGGGAAAGGCTCCCCGGCCTGAGGCCTGCACACGGCCCATGGGGAACAGCGCCTGCAGCCCACGCCTCCACGACAGCTGCCTAGTGTCAGGCAAGCACATAGATCAGCGGGATCCTGGCAGAGGTGCCCCAAGCCCCGTCCCCCTCAACATGTGCAGGGGGGTGCCTGAGGAGAGGGGGTCTGTAAGGGATTTGAGAGGTACAGGGAAGGGAATTGCTCCCAAAAATATCTCCTCTGCCCATATGTCATTTGCTTCAAATTCCACCACTAGATGTCTTGAAACTTTGGCTCACCCAAAGACACCAACTAAAAATAATGTTCATGAAGTCGCTGGAATTCTGAGGCATTGTTGATAAAATACATGAGAATTTTACCCTGTTTTACAGAGTACATAGCTATCTGAGAGAGAGAGAGAGAGAGAGAGAGAGAGAGAGAGAGAGAGGGAGAGGGAGAGGGAGAGGGAGAGGGAAAGAGAGAGGGAGAGGGAGAGGGAGAGGGAGAGGGAGAGGGAGAGGGAGAGGGAGAGGGAGAGAGAGAGTTTGTCAAGGAGAACGTGGCTATCATTACAAAGTTGAAGGCCTAAAGTTACAAATATTTTCAAACTACAAAGTCAGAGAAAAATTACCCAAAAAAGGTAAAACTTGAAAATATCTGTACCTGCTTTAGAAAATGGGAAGCAATTCCATCAAAAACTCAGAAATGAAAAATTTTCTAGAATTTTCCAGAAAATTCCAGGGTAAAGCAAGCAAGAGGTATTGCGGAGGGCCAGTTGGCTAGTTGGCTAGTGTTGACGCTGGTCGTAGGCTAGCTGCTGACTGCTCTGAGTTTCAGCTGATTCAACTGGAAAACTGGAATAATGGTTACGATAGTCAGGGTTTGCAAGGGGATTAGAAGAGACCACTTGTGGCAAGTATCCCTGTGATCTACTATCAAAAAACAGGGCCAGGAGAACCAGTGTCACCTATAAGACCAGTTATGGTAGGTCTCCCCTCTCACCCGCCAACACTGTTGGGAAGAGTATTCTCAGCACACACAGCAATTCTAATTAAGCAATGCTGGTTGTTATACATACTATATTTGTTTATTTGAAAATAATGGAAGATCCCAAAATGGTGTCTTAGTTGAAAGAGAAACACCTTCAGTGAAACACCATCCCTCAAAAAAAGGAAGATATTATAATAATTCCTGGGATGGGTCATGGAGATGTTGTCCACATAATTGAAAGCTGATATGTAATAATATAAACACACACACACACACACACACACACACACACACACAAGAACTTTAATGAACTAAAGCCACCCGTGATCTCTGTTTTCAACACAAAGAACACCTGGTACCCAGACTTATAAACAATGACAAATTTGGACAAAATACGTGAAATATGTTTTCAGACTTTAGACAAAAAGACAATTCAAAGTGGGAGCTCCCAAAAAAAGAGAAACAATAAATCAAACAATTCTTACTAGACAGCTCCAATTTCTTCTCATTCCACTTTCTGGAATGAGGAACAGCAAGGGCATCCAAGCCCCTTGGATGGTCTCACTGAGGTGAAGAGATGAGACCCAGTCCAAGTAGACTTTAGTAGCTGGACCCTCTAGGGTAGAGTGCCAGAGATAGGGGAGCCAGGCAGAAAGAAAGCAGTTCTAGGATCTGAAAAGCCGAGGCAGTTGCTGACCACTATCCTGTACTCTTACAGTGTAGACAAGCCATACAGTTAGACAAAGCAATAGTCAGTGGTGTAAACTGAACAGTTCCTGACGTTTACCTGGGGCATTAATTTCATACCTAACCCCGAGCAGACACACTTCATTGACAATCTAGCACACTTAACTGAGCCACAGAAAAGATCATACTTTAAAAATAAGATGAAATTATCCCTAGAGAAGAGGGCTTAAACTAGCCAAATTCAACATTGAAATTAATTTTCTTAGGCATTTATGGCTTTGAAGAGATACCATGACTACAGAAACTCTTATAAAGGAAAGCATTTAATTAGAGCTGTCTTACAGTTTCAGAATTTAGTCCATTGTCATCATGGTGAGAAGCATGGTGGCACGCAGGCAGACATGGTGCTGGAGAGGGAGCTGAGAGTTTTACGTCTGGACCCAAAGGCAGCAGCAGGAGAGTGTGAGTCACACTGGGTGTACCTTGAGCATAGGCGATCTCAAGGACCACCTCCACAGTGACGCACCACATCTACTTGTGGTGATTTTGAATATGCTTGGCCCAGAGAGTGGCACTATTAGGAGGTGTGGTCTTGCTGGAGGAAGTGTCTCACTGTGGGGGTGGGCTTGGATACCCTCTTCCTAGCTGCCTGGAAGCTAGTCTTCTCCTGTTTGTCTTTGCATGAAGATGTAGATCTCTTAGCTTCTCCAATCCCATGTCTCCCTGGATGCTGCCATGTTCCCACCTTGACGATAATGGATTGAATCTCTAAAGCTGTAAGCCAGCCCCAATTAAATGTTGTCCTTTAAAAGAGTTGCTTTGGTCATGGTGTCTGTTCGCAGTAATAGACCCCTAATGAAGACACTACTCCAACAGTGCCCCACCTCCTAATAGTGTCATTCTCAATGGCCAAACATTCAAACACATGAGTCTTTGGGGGCCATTCCTATTCAGACCACCACAGGAACCCCTCAATTCATTTCTGATATGTAAGTAACTTAAGCACAAGACACGCTGAAGTCTAAAAATTCTTTCAAGGAAAATTTTTAGATATTCAAATACATGACAATAATTATGTCCAGAATGCAGTAAGAAATTGTTAGACATATAAAGCAGAAAGTGACTCATGTAGCAAAGAGAAGTCAGCCAATAGGGACAGACCTGGAGAAGTTAGCTTGAAGATGACGAAATAGGACCAGGCTGTACCTCCCCTACTCCTTTATTGTTTAAATGTCTTTTAAGTGATCTTTTAAGATGTGTATGGGTGTTTTGCCTGCATGGATGTCTGTGCATTGTGTATGTATGTATGCATATACTACCTGTGGAAGTCAGAAGATGGTGTCATTCTTGGAAGTGGAGTTACAGATGGAATGCCGTGTGTGTTTGGAATCAAACCTACATCCCCTGAAAGTGCAGCCAGTGCTCTTAACCACGAGACATCTCTCCAGGCCTGCAGAATAGGAAATGAAACATCTGACCCACAGCTGCAAACGGGCGAGAAGTATGGAAAGGCAAGGGTACATCGCAATAAACAGCAACTGTGGGAGACTAGATAATAGACAGATGTGTACCACGCTAGATTTACGGCGGAAACAATAGCCTTTAACCTAGGGCGATAAACAGACCAGCAGAGGAGGGGGAGGAGCCCCCCACCCACCAGCTGAGTACAGAAACAAAAGATACAAGACAAATTTCCAGAAGCAGAACCAATAAACAACTAAATAAAATGGAGAATAGAGTCATAATCCACATGAAACAGGGATTGGGAAAATCCCAAAGTAGTTGCCGTCCTACAAATAATACCTGTTACAGTGGGGCATGCCGGGAGAAGATCCCAAGAAAAACTACAACCAAACTTCCCTGCTGGGAATTGTAGAATTCCCTCAAAACTATATCTCCAGGCCCTAAAGCCTCCCCTCAAAACACTTAAAAGCATGAAACTAAGAGAGTTTCATGACCATGAGAACAAATTATGCAAGCAGATCTAACCTGAAGGTCAGTGGGGCAAACATACTGGAGCTGAGATCCCCTGTGGTTTGAACGAAAGTGGCTTCCATAGGCTCATAGAGGAGTGGCACAGTTAGGAGGTGCAGCCTTGTTGGAGTAGGTGTGGCTTTGTTGGAGTGGGTGTGGCCTTGTTGGAGTAGGTGTGGCCTTGTTGGAGTAGGTGTGGCCTTTTAGAGTGGGCGTGGCCTTGTTGGAATAGGCATGGCCTTGTTGGAGTAGGTGTGGCCTTGTTGAAGTAAGTGTGTCACCTTGGGGGATAGAACTTTGAGGTTTCAAATGCTCAAGCCAGGTCTAGTGTCACTCTCTCTTCCTGCTGTCCAAGGATCCAGATGAAAATCACTCAGCTACCTCGCCAGCACCATCTTTTCCCACATGGTGCCATGATTCCTGCCACGATGACAGTAGACTAAACCTCTGAACTATAAACCAGGGCCAATTAAGTGCTTTTACTTTGTAAGAGTTGCTGTGGTCTTCATGGCACATGGTGTGTCTTCATGGCAATAAGAAGCTCTAACCACCGACACTGTTAGATTGACAATTAGAGCTCCAGCAGGGCAAGAATACCCCGCTGTGAAGTGGAACTATGCATCTGCTGTGGTTGCTGCAGGCAGTGTGCTATGCTCAGAGGGTTTCTAGGGCTTGTGCCAAGACCTGAGCATGTCGACTGATTGCTTAGCTATTGAGTCCAGCTCTTAATGCCGGAAGGAATGACACCTCAGCCCTGCTGTACAATATAGTCCCACTTGAGTATTATAAACACTTCAACGGAAGGAACACAGGTAATACACACAAAATCCAACCAACAGCCTAATCTGGAACAGAAATACAGACATGGGCAGATCAAGGCAGAACAACACCTTTAAAAACCAGCAACTTGTGCGGTGAACTCCAATGAGAGTGAATTAGATAAAAATCACAGACAAATAATTTTTCAAAATCTTAAGAATGTTGAATGGAATCAAACATGTTACAAACTCTTGACTGAATTAGAGATGTGACAAGCAAGCAGCTGTGGTGGTTTAAATAAGAGTGGCCCCCATAGGCTCAAAAGTTAAAGGCTTGGTCACCAGCGAGTGACACTATTTGAAAGGATTAGAAGATGCAGCTTTGTTGGAAGTGTCACTGGGGGTGGGCCCAGGCCCAGAGTCTTTCTCTTCCTACTGCCCTGAGGATCCAGATACAGAGAACTCCCAGATCCCATGTCTGCCTGCACGCCGCCGTGCTTCCCGCCATGATGACAATGGACTGAACCCCTAATACTGTAAGCCAGTCTCAATTAAACACTTTCCTTTACAACAGCTGCCTTGGTCACGGTGTCTTTTCACAGAAATGGAACACTGACTTAGACAACAACCAAATGGTACCAACAAGTCAATACAAGGGATGGAAGGGGGGATTCAATTAGAAAGAACCACTGAAGAAAGTCGAGCTGAAACGTGAGAAACGAAAAGCTTGAGTTAAATGAACAGCTTGGCGGCCTGAGGAGGAGAGGTAGCCCAGCGGCCCGCCGTGTGGAGACAGGAGATGGGCGGGCTTTCCGAACCGCTCATCCCGATAACTCGATAACTCGGTGAACTCCACTAAGAAGCTCTGAAAAACCTAAGGCAGTGGGAACACGAGCTTCTGTCCCCGACATGAGTGTCTGTCCTCTAGTGTGCTCCCGTGTACAAGGCACAAGTGCATCTGTACACATACACCACACACACACAAAACCAACATTTTAAAAGCCTGGTGGAAAGTCTCACCAAGAAAATGGATCAAGGGATAGACATAATATCAGGTACTTAAAACCAGGCAGATGGATTAGAACATTCCCACAGCAACAAAGATGAAGTAATAAGCTCATATGAGCAGAACATACAACATGTTTATATACATTGAATATAATATATTCAATAAAATTGCAGCAGGAAATTCCTCAAATCTAGAGGAAGAGATCAGATTCAGGAGGTAGGTATCTGGAACGCCAGACTGTAAGATCAGAAGAAAACCTCCCCGCATTACTTTGCAGTTAAAAGGATGCAGAAGGACATAGGCTGGAGGTGTTTAGGAGGGAAGTTCCAAGCCACATGGTTCCCTCAGTGCTGGGCAGTGGGGCTTCTGGAAGCCCCTACTCACACATGAACATTGTCTTCCTCCGAGTCATGAGACAGGACAATGCCGGATGTATGCAGACTATGTTCATTTCCTATGCGTGTTGTGCAGTTTTTACTGTACCAGTCTTGCACGCTGTTTGCTAGGTATCCAAAGTATGTTCCATTCTGATGCCACTATAAATGATATCACTATAAATGATAATATATGTATTATATGTTACCCTTTGATTCCTTATTAATAGAATAGAGATAGCACACATTTTTTGAGACAGGCTCTCAGTATGTAGCCCTGGACGGCATGGAACTTGCCATGTAGACAAGGCTAGCTTCAAACTCACAGAGATCTGAGATTATGTAGCTTAAATGACACAATGTTGAATTCTTTTCTAGGTATTTATGGTTATACCCAGAGACAAATGCTCTTCTCAGGCTCAGTCAGAGACAGTGAACAGTGGTAAGTGCAGAGTCCTGGCAGCACGAGACGCTGCGGAATAGGTGACAGATTAGCACTCAGCTCCAAACACGACATTTAGGGGATGGAGAGATGGATCAGTGGTTAAAAGAGACTGTTGCTCTTTTGAAGAACGAAAGCTTGGTTCCTAGTCCCCATGTCTGTAACTTCAGATCCAAAGGGAGCTGTCTTCCGGCCTCCATGGGCACCTGCATACACAGGTACACAAACACACAAACAAGCAAATAGTAAAAGAAAACATTTCTAAAATTGACATTTATACCATCCTCTCAGTGGCCTAGGGAAAATTACAAAAGAGAAGGTAGAAAAACAATGGCGCGGCCCCCAGGAGGGAGAATGGTAGTGATATGTGGCCATTGGGCATTGTACAGACCTTAGAACCACAAACCTCACAGAGCACAAGAATGGGCCGTCACCAGGCAGGATGGAAGAGAGGCTCATACGGTTCTGTTCTCTGTTGTTGAGCTGTTTTCTACTGATAGTTCAAGGGAGAGAGGGGGCCATTGCATTCAGTTGTGAGCCCATTGGTGACCATGCCAGGCTCCAGTGGATAGTTCCATCCAATGGTCACACAAGTGACCCCCTAGTTAAAATGAACAGGTCATGGGATGAAACCCAATGTCACAAATCTGGGGAAAGGATTGGTAAGGTTCACAGGGATGGAAGGGAGGTAAGAGGGGCTGGCAGGTGATCAGAATGCATTATACACACACGTGTAAAACTACTTTAAAAATAAAATTAGTGTGAATTAATAATGTCCAAGAAGGCTTTCCCTGTTCTTCAAATACCTGGAAGACTTTGGGTAGAATTGGAATTATCTTATTCATTTTTAAAATCTAGATTATGCCTGCCATAAACTCACTTTTGTCTTCACCAGTGCTTTTGGTGTTCATGTCCCTGGCAATGGCTGATGTCAGCTTTTGTCTGTCTAAGGGCTTTTAGTTTTTGAAGGCCCGTGTTCTCTTTCTTTCAGCACGTTAATGGCATTTGCCCTCCGTTCTCTAAGGTGCCCGGTTTCTGATGAGAACTCTGTTGTGTGTGTCAATTTGTCCTTGTGTGGAATGAGTCTGCTTGCTCCAGTTCCCTTCAAAGATTCTTGCTTTTGACGTTCAGCCGTTTATGTGGTGACTTTACATGTGGTGTCCTTTTTGAGTTATTTCATTTGTTTTCCTGGTGTTTCTTTTCCTTGTGGGTCTCTGAGCAGCCCAGAGCTGTGAGTTGGCATCTTTTACTGTGTTTGGAAAATCCTCTGTCAGTATGTCTTCACGTGTCTCTTCTGCTCCCTTCTTTTTCTCCAGTCCTTCTGTGATTCAAGCTGCACACTGTTTTAATGTGTGTGATGCTCTGTTTTGGTCCCTGTTCCTATTCTTTAGCTTCTGTCTGGTGTCACTCCACTGGCTCTGTCCTTACATGTGTCCCTGTCACCTTGTAACTTTCGCCATTGTTTCTCAACCTAACAGCTCTTCTCGATGTCTTCTTACGGCTTCCTTCTTCTTTTAAAAGCTTCTTGATTCTTTGTGAATTTCACATCGTGCACCCCAATCCTACTCATCTCCCGCCCCTCCAGACCCTCCCTCTGCCATTGCACCCTCAGCCCCAAAAGAAAACATAAATAAACAAATAAAAGCAAAACAAAATCGTCTCACCTTGGGAGTTGTTATGTGTCTCTGTGTGTCACACAGTATATCCTTCTCCCCAAACAGCTTTACTTGCAAATGTTTACTTGTTGGTGTGAAGGAAGTTTTGTGAGGCTATTTGAAAAACTGATTTGGAGTCTGGTTATTTATGAGTGGCCCCTTGTTCTGGAAAGACTCAGTGTAGCAGTATAGGGCAAAACCAGAACAGGGAAGTGGGAAGGGGTGGGCGGGAGAACAGGGGGAGGGAAGGGGGCTTATGGGACTTTCGGGGAGTGGGGGCCAGAAAAGTGGAAATCATTTGAAATGTAAATAAAAAATATATCAAATAAAAAAGAAAAAAAAGAACTTATCTCTAAGCGGTGACTGCCTGAGTCGAGACAGGCAGCACAAATCTGCCTAAAGGACCTTTCCCAATAGGGCTTTGATCTTTTAGCCAAACTAATAAAAGTATCTTTGAATATGGCACAGAGTGAAAGCAATTTGTTACTGTGGTAGTAGAAGCAGAGTGTGGAAGACTGGTAAGCAGAAGAGGAGAAGCTGTAGTAAGGAGAACCATGACTCATCAGACCGAGAGTGGGTATACTGATCAGTGCCAGCAGGTCATGAACGAATGGAAGCATGAGTTAGCAGGTCATGAATGAATGCAAGCATGAGTCAGCAGGTCATGAATGGATGCAAGCATGAGTCAGCAGGTCATGAATGGATGCAAGCGTGAGTCAGCAGGTCGTGAATGGGTGCAAGCATGAGTCAACAGGCCATGAATGAGGAGCAACATGAATCAGCAGAGGTCAAGAATCAACAGGAACCCTAGTAAAGACAAGGTATACATCATTATATACAGCAAGACAAACAGATCAGAGACTGTGCTTGGCCAGAGACTGTGCTTGGCCGTAGCCTGGCACAGAACAAGCAATACTGTGGTACTAGAAAAGAGGGTTTGAGATTACACTGGATTTTGAATGGCTTTCAAAAACCTATGAAATTTACCAGATCACTGCTTCTTGGTTTTCACAGATATGTACTTACAACTTACTTAACAACGGATCCTAGTGTTTGTTAGTTTTTCCCCAGGCCTAAAATAATTGTATGCGGTGTCCACCTGCCTTCCTAGTAGTCATGGGTTTGAGAGAAAGCTGAATTTCATCTCTAACTTCAAGGATAGATATAATTAGTCTAAGCCAGGGGAGTGCTAACTTTTCTTAGAGAGCTAAGTAATAATTCTTTCAAGCTTTGAATGGATATTTATAACCATTAAAATGTAGCTATTTACAATGTAAAACTAGTCTTAGCTTGTGGCCTTTAAATAGTCAAGTGGGTGGCTCCATTTGGTCAGTGGACTGTGGCTTGTCAACCCTTCAACAAACACACATTTTCTAGTGAATTGTGTTGGTTCAGGAGGTTGGCATATGACTGAAAATTGCCCCACTTCTCCATGGTGGGGGAGACTATTTCTCCCATCCTATTAACTGAATGAAAGAAGAAAATATATCACCCTTTTCTACAGGAGGCCATCTTGTATTGAAGTCAATGAGCTAATGAAATAGAGGAAGGGAAAGCTAAGAAACAAAGCCCAGATCCTTAGTAGCAATGAAGGTTGAAGTGCTGAGCCACATAGTTCAATGCTTGCTTCATCTCTGCATTTGTTGTGAGTTAATTAAGGTGTCTTATGCTAGGTGTTCTGCATAGATAATACATTTGCACTTATGTGATGTCTTTCTTTACTGAACACATCTCTTTTTCATACAAATAGACAGGCTAAAGCAGTCAGAAGCCCAGTTAACATTATGGATAATATGGATAACATATTATCAGGACTTTGATCCTGAGTCATGTTGTATCTCCTCATCCCTTAGTCATCTTACAAATAGGTCCTTAACTCTTTAATTTTCAATCTCTGGAACTTAGATCTGTGATGAGATACCTCTTGGATATCCCTGACCATCATTGATTATGGACCCAACTTAGCCCTTGGGTTAGAATCAGCAAAGCATCCTCTGTGCCTGTTGTAGCACAGTATGGGAGTGAATCCCACAAGAGCCTAGCTACCATGTTCTCATGCTGGCCTGATCACTTTCTTCCTTCCCCATAATGTTCCTCTGGAAGCAATAACTGGATTAGCTACCTCAAGGTCTGTCAAGCTCTCTGCTATCTCTGAAATCCAGGATTCCTGGGCATAGGAAACATCAAGCTCTACCTATGGTAGCATGTCTTAAGCTTCCATTGGTGTGAAGAGATACCATGACCAAGGCAACTCTTATAAAGGCAAACATTTAATTGGACTAGCTTACAGTTTTAGAGATTTAGTCCATTATGATCATGGTGGAAAGTATGGCAGTGTGCAGGTAGATGTGATGCTGGAGGAGCCAAGAGTTCTACATCTTGATGTGAAGACAGCCAGGATACTGTCTTCTGCAGAAGCCAGAAGAAGACTCTCTACACTGGGGGTACCTTGAACACTAGCAGACCCCAAAGCCCATACCCACAGTGACATACTTTTTCCAACTAGGCCACACCTCCTAATAGTTCCATTCCCTGTGGGCCAAGCATTCAAACACATAAGACCATGGGGGCCAAATCTGCTCAAACCACCATCGGTGGTTTACCCCATGCTTTATTTTTCAATTAACATAGCCATCTAATGATGCTTTCTGTACAGTGTGATGAATATGGAAGAGAAAAGATAGATGTTCCCAAAACGT
Source organism: Apodemus sylvaticus (assembly GCF_947179515.1). NCBI lineage: Eukaryota > Metazoa > Chordata > Mammalia > Rodentia > Muridae > Apodemus > Apodemus sylvaticus. Next base: position 168,540,090 of record NC_067472.1, on the reverse strand, counting down.
CTGGATCATTGGCTCAGAAACCCATGGATTAACTCATCTGTGAGCCTTGCCTAAACTAACTCCTGATGGACTAAGAAGGCTGGCCCTAGTGTATAGAGACACCCAGGAGAATGGAGGAAATACTGGGTAATGGTTTCTCAGGATGTGAGGCAAAGGAAAGAACTGAGATTTGGGGCAGGTATGTGTAGAAGATGAAAAGGAAGAGATCGGAGGTCCCGGATGGGGTGGGGGGCAGAGCCTGGTCACCCAAGCTCCTGTGCTGTGCCTTGGAACCTCTGCTGGCCCTTCTCCTCTCCTCATTCCCCCACCAGCTACATTGGCATCCTCTCTTTCCTACCTTGAACCTTGCTCCAGTTTCAAAGCTTTCTCTAGTCCCAGCTGGACTGGGAAACAGAAAAGAAGAAAGCATGGTTTTTAGTTCTTGGGAGGGGCAGGGGTTAAGAAGGAAGGGCTGGGTGGAAGAGAGAGAAGAAGCCCCTTGAAAGCCGAGCCAAGCTCATCAGAGATTCCGCAGGCAAATCTCTGCTTGTCTGATAGGGCCCAGGTGGTGGGCAACTTGCAGGGGCTCCTGACAGATCTGATGTGGCACAGCCTGCCTCCAACTCTTGGAGGAGAAGATGCAGCCCTTATCCCCATGTTCATCCCCACCTCAGAAAACTCAGGGCTGTCCCAGGCCACCTCCACCACAGGTAGGAGCCAGAGATCTTCACGGAGGCTCACTCCAGCTCCCTGCACACACAAGTGTGTACTCACTCACAGTCACACACACAGAGGGGAAGAGAGTAGGCATTTGACACATGGACATTATTCCAAGACAAGTCTGTCCAGAGAAGAAGGATGCTAGCTGAGAGTTAAGGAGAAGAGAGTCATGGCCTCCAATGTAGCTCAACCCCCAGCCTTCCTTCCTGCCTGCTCCCTGTCCATGTCTTCTCTTTCCAGCCATGTCCCTGCAGCCAGCGATTTCACTTAGCATATTTCTCTTCCTCACTCCTGCCCTCTGGATTCTATTCTTCCCACCATGAGAGCTACCTTTTTCTGATTACTTTGTTGTCATGTTTAACACATGTCACCTCCTGATTTCATCACCTCTCTTCTTATCCAGGACCAGTGCCTGCTCTGGTGTCCCTTGACCAGCCCTCCTTAGCCTCCTTCATTGGCCTCTCTTCTTTATCTGCCTTTCATGGCTCTCCTTCCTCTAAGTATGGGGAGGCCTCTTAATGCTCTCATTTCCTTCTCTTCCTAAACATTTCTTTTTTTTTTCTGAGACAGGGTTTCTCTGTGTAGTCCTGGCTGTCCTGGAACTCACTCTGTAGACCAGGCTGGCCTCGAACTCAGAACTCTGCCTGCCTCTGCCTCCCAAGTGCTGGAATTAAAGGCGTGCGCCACCACCACCTGGATCTCACTAAACATTTCTTTTCCAAAGGCCTTTAAAGATTTATTTTCTCTTCTTCTTCTTCTTCTTCTTCTTCTTCTTCTTCTTCTTCTTCTTCTTCTTCTTCTTCTTCTTCTTCTTCTTCTTCTTCTTCTTCTTCTTCTTCTTTCTCTTCTCCTTTCTCTTCTTCTTCTTTTCTCTCTCTCTCTCTCTCTTTCTCTCTCTCTCTCTCTCTCTCTCTCTCTCTCTCTCTCTCTCTCTCTCTCTCTGTGTGTGTTTGTGTACACATGGATGAAGATGCCAATGGAGACCAGAAAAGGGCATTCCACTCCCCATAACTGGAGTGAACTGTGTTTGTGAGCTACCATGTAGATGCTGAGAACTGCGCTGCAGTCCTCTGAAAGAGAAGCAGAGTCCAAGAACTATTTAGACATTTAGAAGCCATACTCAGAAGCCTGTGGGGCTGAGAAGATGTGGGTATGTTAAGGAGTCTCTGATTTCTGAATCTGGCAAGTGCAGAGAAGAGGGTACCACATCCTGTTGAAGAGACACCATGCCCAAGGCAACTCTTATAAAAGAAAGCATCTAATCGGAGGCTTGCTTACAGGTTTTGAGGGTGAGTCTATGACTGTTATGGTGGGAATCAGACAGGAATGGTGCTGGAGCAGTAGCTGAGAGCTTTACATCATGATCTTCAGGAAGTGGGCAGAGAAAAGGGGAAAGGGGAGAGAAACCTCAAAGCCCACCCTCAGCAACACCCCTCCTCCAACAAGGATGTACCTCCTAATCCTTCCTAAATTGGGAACTAAGCATGCACATATATGACTACTTCTCTCTAGCCTTGATTGATTCAGGCCCTGAACCTCTTGCTCCTCTCCTAGAAAACTGTAAGTGGCTCCTGCACAGTCCACCTTCATCCTTGTGCTTATCCAATTCATTTTACAAAACTATTTCCTAATCATCATTTTGTTGCTATCCCCAGCCTACTCTACCATCTTGAATGTAGCTAATACTGCCTACCCTAGTGCGATGGTTTGTATATGCTTGGTCCAGGAAGTGGCACTATTAGGAGGTATGGCCTTGTTGGAGTATGTGTTTCATTGTGATCATGGGCTTAAGATACTCACCCTAGCTGCCTAGAAGTTAGTATTCTGCTAGCAGCCTCCAGATGAAGATATTGAACTCTCAGCTCCTCCTGCACCATATTTGTCTGGACATTGCCATGTTCCTGCCTTGATGATATTGGACTGAATCTCTGAACCTGTAGTCCAGCCCCAATTAAAGGTTGTCCTTTATAAGACTTGCCTTAGTCATGGTGTCTGTTCACAGCAGTAAAACCCTAAGACAGAAGTTGGTACCAGGAATGGGGTATTGCTGTGATAGGTCTGACCATGCTTTTGTTTGAAAGAGTGTGGATTTTTGGACTTTGGATTTGGAAAGCAGTGGAATATTTTAAATGGGACTTAATGAGCCATACTAGTAGGAATATTGAAGACTTTTGTTACTGAGGGTGATTTAAATTGTGTGGACCTGGCCCAAGAGGTTTTAGTATGTGGCCTAGAGACTTTCTGTGACATTTTGGTGAAAAATGTGTCTCCTTTTTGCCCTTGTCTGAAGAGTCTGCCTGAGGCTAAGGTGAAGAGACTCAGATTAATTGCATTGACAAAGGAAGTCTCAGAAACACCCATCATAGATTTTGTTCTGTGGTTAAGTCTTATGAAGATAATTTTAAACAAGTAACAAGCTGAGAAAGGAAAAATATATCATTCAAATATTAAAAGGGCACCAGAAAGTGAAATTGGAACCTAACCCTGTGTTCTAGGAGATAGTAAATTAAGGAAATGTAACTTTGGGCAAGATCTTACCACACCAAATTTAGATCCAGTCATGGTGGTATACACCTTTAATTCCAGGAGATAAAGCCAAGAGGATCTCTGAGTTCAAGGCCAGACTGGGACAGTGCAAATTCTAGGTAAATACAAGTTTAAATCCAGGTGTTGTGGTATACAACTTAAATCCCATGAGACAGGCATGCAGATCTCTGATTTCAAAGTCAGTCTGCAGAAGAAGTTGCAGGACATCTAAGCTTAGGCAGTGAAGGAGTTGGAAAATAGAAAGGTGGTGATAATGTAATATAACAATGGGGCCAAGTTCCAGCCCCAGAAAGCAGCAGAACTCAGCAGTTTTGGTCATTTGGCTCTGGTTTTATAGTCAAGAAGAGAAGGAGACTACTGGGACAATTGATGCTGGTTAGCTGGAGTTAAGAAATTTGTGGTGATTAAGAAGAGACCAGCATCACTGAGGTGAAATCTTCTGGGAGCACAAAGAAGCTATATTTCAGAGATAGCCAAGGTTGTACCCCATGCTGCAGCTGTACTTGGTAATGTGTAAGAGTCACTCAGGTGGTACTGGCTTGGAAGGCATGAAGGAGTCATGAAGAGCAGCTGAAGCTTGGCACTGTGAGAGGCCATGGAAGGCCATTGGTGAAGGTGCAGGTTCAGTTGTAGTTGACATCCTGGGACTGAAGGGGTCATGCAAAGGATTTGAGGTTTGGCACCAATAGCCCGTGAGAATTGGTGAAGCCTAGTGGCAGTAGAAGACTCCAGCATATTGGAGATGCCAGTACTATGGGGTGATCACTAAGAACAGCAGCAGCAGGGGGTGGATCAACCTGAGCTACAGAGGGCAGAGCTGGAGAAATGGCACCAGTCCTTTGGAGGATCCCAGAAGACCATGTGTGGATCCCAGACACTGAAACAAGAAGTTGTAACATTTAAGTTGCCTTGAAGACCCCAAGATGTTTCAGATGCCAGAGCCATGGGCTAGCTGCTGAGGAAAGCTGCTAACAGTGAGTGGAACCAGCCCAGGAGAACGAAGTTTGTTGTAGTCAACAAAGATGAAAAAGGAAGTGAAGATCTGTAGACTTCTTTGAACTCAGATGTGGAGATGCAGAGTTTGGAGTTTACCCAGCTGGATTCCTGTCTTGATTTGGAGATTACAGTTGAGTAATTAGATGGATCTCAGAAAAGACTTTGAACTTTGAACTTTTAACATTGTTGATACTGCTCTAGACTATGGGGACTTTGGAAGTTGAACTAAATGTACTTTTTAAATTATATTATGGCTAGATATGGCCCCCATAGACAAACCTATGGGAGCCATGGAGTGGAATATGATGATTTGTATATTCATGGCCCAGAGAGTGGTACTATTTGGAGGTATGGCCTTATTGGAGTAGGTGTGTTACCATGGGTGTGGGCTTAAGACCCTCACCCTAGCCGCCTAAAAGTTAGTATTCTGCTAGCAGCCTTCCGATGAAGATGTAGAACTCTCAGATCCTCCTGCATCATGCCTGCCTGGACACTGACATGTTCCCACCTTGATGATACTGGACTGAACCTCTGAACCTGTAAGCCAGCCCCAATTAAATGTTGTCCATTACAAGACTCGACTTGGTCAAGGTGTCTGTTCACAGCAGTAAAACCCTAACTAAGACACCTAGCATTTGAGGCTGCTTGAATTTGATCCATTTCTCCGGACTTCTTACTTTTCCACCATTTGGGTTTTCATTCCACTCCCATGGATGATACAATCTACTACACACAGTCTGTAACATACTCCACACACCCTACAGCCCACTCCATGTACTTTACAATACAGCCACAGAGGTGCACAGCTTGCTCCATGCCTTTGTTTGCACTGCTTGAAATTACGTCTAGCTTCTCATCTGGAACCGCTGGAGAAACTGTTGCCTCTAGGAAATCTCCATTGATTCCCTTAGCAAGAATAAATTTCTCTCTTCTATGTGTTCTCCTGACTCTTTTTTCTGCCCCCAGTGCAATACTCACATTGGCTTCAACTTTACCACTCTGGTTCCACTTTCTAGGCCAGACCTGATGTCCTTGAGAACAGGAAGAATGGTGTCCAGCTCATCCTCAAATAGACAGCCACTCCGAGATCAGGACAAGGGACCTAATGAGTGATCAAAAAGTGCCTGATGGGTGTCTGTTTGGTTGTACACTAAGTGTGGTGACTGCATTCTCAACCAAGTCACCATTGGCTTTATTCCTCTGCAAAGACGCTAGGCTCCTGAGGACTAGGTTGACTGACTGGCCTCGGGTCAAGTATAATTAGAAACAGTTGTTTCCAAGCCCAGTGGTTCTACTGTACCACGAAATGCTGTAGTGAATACCTTTATTAATGAAGGTATTTCTCGAATTCAAAGTCTGGCCTTAGGGTAAGTGAGAAAGAACCGCAACTCGATTGTCCGACGCCCCTCTGGGTAGTGACAGGCCCTTCGGGTGCGGTAGGCATCCTTTGAATCCTCTTTAGGTTGTTTATCTTAGAGTTTGGCACAAATCAGAAGTCACTGGTCACAGTTCATTAGGAATTTACAGAATATGAACAATGAAAAGAGCTGGAAACTGGACAGAACCACTCTACCTGTCATTAAAGTCTCAGTAACGATTATCTTAGATAGTCTTGGTTCCAGCTATGCACTGAGTGCAGCTTAAGAGCTGGGATTTCCTCTCTGGCCAGCTTCTCCTTGACTCATGCTGTGCCTGCTTTGGAATGTCCAGCACTCAAACAGTCCCCAAGAAACATGGCTAGGGATGGCTTCTGGGAGGAGCAGAGTTGGGGAGATAACTTCCCCCAAAGCCTCCAAAGCCTTTCCCATGTCACTGTCCTCACAAGGAGATTCGTTCAGGTTCTTCCTAAGACAGATAGGAATGGATCTGGGGTGGGGTTCGGAAACTAAGACACTGTGAAAATGAATTAGTGGCTTCACCCAGCCTCAGCCTCAGCCTCAGCCTCAGCCTCAGCCTCAGCCTCAGCCTCAGCCTCAGCATCAGCATCAGCATCAGCATCAGCACCAGCATCCTTAAAATAACAAATAACAGCAAGAAAGAATACTAACCATTCAGTCATCTCAGCTTCTCAAGAGCTGTGTCACAATATTTCTTACCCATGGTGTACCTGTAGAAACAGACTTGAAGAAGTTAAGACTATTTGAGGCCACGCAGCAAATATTCAAAGTCTACCTGCCAGATCCCAAAGCTCATGAGGCAATGACTAAGTTCCCAGCCTTAGCCAGTCTCATGCCAGGGCTCTTTTAGAGACAGCCAGCAGGAGAAGCCCTAACTCCTGGACTCCCATTTCACCTAAGCAGCTGTTGTGAAGAATAAAGGACCTACCTATAGGATTCACTCATAGAAGGACAGCTGGTTTATGACTATTGCCACTGTGTAATGGGGAAATGAGGATATCTTCAATAAATGGTGTTGGATCAACTAGATATTCACAAAGGGAAAAGAATACAGCATGTGAATATGTGAATGAAATCAGGGGTCCCTAAACCCACCACACAATACCACACCGCTGAATGACTAGGAAAAAAGAAAGAGGAAAAACACCAAGGTTTGGTGAAGACGTAGAAGGCAGGACTCTATGAGCTTCTGCGGGGAATGGTAATCATCTAACTAGACCGGAAAATTGACTTTTCAGTATTTATTAAGCATAAGCCTTACAACCCCAAAGATTCCCTTCTTCGTTTCTGCCCAGCAGAAATGCACATATTCACATAAAGATTCTAGAATGTTCACAACAGTATGTCAACACAAGCAAAAGCTGAAACTACCCTATATCATTAACAGTGGAACAGGAAATAATTCATGGCAGAGATGCCCAATGGCCTACATTGGGTAGACAGATCTTGACTACACTCTACACAGCTTGTAAGCTCAGTACTCAGACACAAACTTTTACAGAAGTACTGGAATAAAGTTAAAAATCCAGATCAAAAAATTTTGGTGGATTTTTTTCTATATCAGGTTATGATGATAATTATATGAATCTTTGTGTTTGAGGAAATGTCATAAAACTATATACCAAAAATACCAAGAAAATGATTGAATGTAAAAACTGATAAAAGCTCATTCTGGTCTTGATCTAAGAAATATTATTTTACCTGCATCATGTTCCTGGGCCCTGTGTCTCTGTAATATACCATGGGGTAGGCAGAGCCATGTCAAGGACACACAGAGGCTCTCTGCAGAGCATGTACAATTGTTTATGATCCTAAGATTATACCAACATGGAGACTTAATAAGAGCAATACAAGCTAGCTTATGGTGCATGCTGTCAGGATAGGGCTTATGCTAGTTAGAGCCCAAAGATCTTAGACTAAGATAGACATCAGGTTCCCGAGACACTGCCAAGCTTTGCTTTATTGATCAGTGGGCTTAACTACAAACATATTATCAAACCTTAAATGTATATGTGTTTCTCCCACGAATACAATACTTTAATAAGAAGGATTTTTGGTTGATTGAAATTCTTTGTTTTTGATACATATATTCCTTGAAACTGGTTTTCCTCTTACTACTGAAAAAGTAAACTTTAATTTGAAAAAATAATGAACAACTTCAGATTCATGCTAAGCTTTCCCACTTGGTCTTTTACAAACAATTTGATTTTTCATTGAATTCAGACAAACTGAAAATGTACCCATAGTGGACATACAGCCCAGTCCCTCTCACAGGCAAATACTGTCAGCTTCTACTCAGGCTTAAACAAGGTCCATGAGTTGACTAAACAGCAAGGTTGGGTTCCCACAAGGTTCAGATTCTAGTTTCTTCATTAAAAGATAACCTCTAGAATCTACCTAAAATCCATGTAGGTTGTGTTGGCATCATCCTGAAGCCTGTTGAGCAGGCCACAGGATGGTTTGCGTATGTGTGGCCCTGCTGGAGTAGGTGTGGCCCCATTGGAGTAGGTGTGTCACTGTGGGTATGGGCTTTAAGCTAGGACCTGGAAGTCAGTATTCTGCTAGCAGCCTTCAGATGAAGATGTAGAACTCTCAGTTCCTCCTACACCATGCCTGCCCGCTGTAGCACTCTAAGCTCAGGTTGACTCCACTCCACTGCTGCTGCTGTTCTTGGTAATCATCCCACGGTACTGGCATCTCTAGTACACTGGGGTCTTCCGCTGTAACTAGGCTTAATTAATAGCCTCTCATAGGCTCTCTTCATGGTGCCGAACCTCAACTCCTTTGCATGACCCCTTCAGTCCTGGGCCATCAACTACAACTGAAGCTTAACCTTTACCAATGGCCTTCCATGGCCTCTCACAGTGCCAAGTCTCAGCTGTTCTCCATGATTCATTCATACCTTCAAAACCAGTACCACCTGGGTGATTCTTAAACATTACCAAGTTCAGTGGCAGCACAAGGCACACAACCTTGGCTATCTCTGGAACACAGCTTCTTTGTATTCTCACAAAACATCTTCCCAGAAGATTTCACTTCAGTGATGCTGGTCTCTTCTTAATCACCACTAATTTCTTAGCTCCAGCTCACCAGCATCAATTGTCCCAGGAGTCCCTTCTACTTTTCACTCTAAAGCCTGAGCCAAATGACCAAAGCTACTGAAGTCTGCTGCTTGATGGGGCTAGAACATAGCCTTCCTTGTTCTATTATATTATCACCAGGTTTGTTTTCCAACTCCTTCACTTCCTAAGTTTGGCTGTCCTAGAACTTGTTCTGTAGATTGACCTTCAACTCAGAGATCTGCATGACTCTGTCTCCTGGAATGCTGGAATTAAAGGTGTGTATCACCATGCCTGGACTTGAGCTTTTCTTCACCTCAAACCTGCTCTGTTCAAGACTGACCTTGAAGTCAGAGATCTGTTTGCCTTTGCCTCCTGAGATTAAAGGCTTATTCTGCCATGCCTGGACCTTAACTTTGCTGGGTGGGATCTTGCCCCAAGGTCACTAGTCCCTTAATTCAATTTAATATCCATGAACGCAGGATTCAGCTCCATTTTACTTCTGGAGCCTCTGTAATACTTGAACTATATATTTTATGTTTTTTCCTTTCTCAGCTTGCTATGCTTGTTTAAAATGCTCTTCATGAGACTTAACCAAAGATCAAAGTCTATAATGGGCATTTCTGAGACTTCCTTTGTCAATGCAATTAATCTGAGTCTCTTCACCTTAGCCTTAGGCGACTCTTTAGACAAGGCCAAAAGGTAGTCACATTCTTCACCAAAATACTACAAACAGTCTATAGGCCACATACTGAAGTTCTTCTCCACTGAAACCTCTTGGGCTATGAACAGAACCTCTTGGCTCTGCTGAGTTCAAATCACCCACAACAACAAAATCTTCCATATTCCTACTAGGATGGCTCAATAAGCCCCACTTAAAACATCCCATGACTCTCCAAATCCAAAGTCCCAAAAATTCACCTTCTTCAAAACAAAAACATGGTCAGGTCTATCACAGCAATACCCCACTCCTGGTACCAACTTCTGTCTTTTACTGCTGTGTTTTACTGCTGTGAACAGACACCATGACAAAGGCAACTCTTATAAGGACAATGTTTAGTTGGGGCTGGCTTACAGGTTCAGAGGTTCAGTCCACTATCTTCAAGGCAGGAACGTAGCAGCATCCAGGCAGGCATGGTACAGGAGGACGTGAGAGTTCCAAGTCTTCATCTGAAGGCTGCTATGAAGACAGTGACCAATTTTTTAAGCAGTGAAACTGCATGATATTGTCCAGTGTCCATCACCCTCAGTAAGGATGGTACTCAGTCCTTGAGGATGTCTTCTCATGTCAGGTTCCATCCTGCATTGTCTACTCTACCCTGGAAAGTATGTTCACAGTACAGGTGCTTCAGTCCACAGAGATAGAAGAAATGGAGCTCCAGGCCTTCTGGCAGGAAAGCTAGACCTTGGGGTGTGGTCCAATGTTCCTCCTGCCCAATACTGAAGAACTTATCATAACTAGGCATATGCCAATTTTCAAATTTTATTTTATGTACATTGGTGTTTTGCCTGTATGTGTGGGAGTCAGATTCCCCCCCACCCCGTAACAGAAGTTATAGACAGTTGTGACCTGCCATGTGGGTGCTGGGAATTGAACCTGGGACCTCAGGAAGAACAGCCAGTGCTTTTAACTGCTGAGCCATCTCTCCAGCACCAGCATATACCTTTTCTAATCACCAAGAATTCCGCTAATTCATGGCTCCAAATAAAATACACATCATTTAGATAAGCATGGAGACATGAAAGAAGTTTTGATAATATAATAATGAAACACTACTCTACTAATATAAAGAACTGCATAAAGTACCAAGGCTAGAGTCTGGTTAAACCAGTCTTGAGGGGAAAGACTGACTTCTAGTGGGTCAAGGATTTTTGCTAAACTCTTTCACATTGCAGATGCCTCTGATAGCTTCTAAAACCATGTTTACTTTTAATTTGGATAAAGAACACCTACCAAAGAGAAAAGGGGTTGGAACTATGGAAACTACAGACTACACAATAGAAACAGAGGCACCCAGCTAATCCTAGTTCACGGTAGACATCTCAGAGAGCACAGTTGAGATTTTTGGCTGGTCTGGCTTTAGAAGTTTTCACCCGATGCCGCATTACTGACACCTCTGAATGTTACTTGAGAATCATTTTCATGCTCTGGACTCTTCCCCCATTCTTAATGGAACAGACTAAGAAATGCAAACAAAACCACAGCTTCAGCTTGCCTCTGAAGACCTCCGTCTCAATGGGCAGTTGCCGTATCAATTACAGGATGAAAAATGACACACGGTAATCCTTCCCCCTAAAGAATCTGCAGATCAGAGGACCGTCATATGTGCTCCAGAGCACATGACATGAGAGGTTTTTTTAGAGTATTATCCTTTCAGCGGAGAGAGTTTTATGTGGGAGCTGTGATGTGAAACAGTTGGTTTTTATAAAAACCTCCAGGGCAATGATACGGCCCACCATACATTTTGTAACTGGCTTGCTATGAAGGGAAACAGGATTTCCCTTATTATCCTCTCTATACTTCCATCTTGTTTTAATGTCTTCCAAGAAACAATTCCTGAAATCCATTGCTTGGGTCTTCTAATTAAAATGGTTCCCGAGTCAATTTCCTGTCCCTCTCTGTTCCTTTCCCTCCCTTCTCCCTGAATTCTATGAAGACACCCAGAGGAGAAAGACCACTTCCTACCTGTGGCATGGAGGTAGGCCTCTCATCTTTGACCGCTGGAAGAAGAGATGGCTCAACCCAGGTGGCTGTCTCTTCTTGAGCTTCCGTGGTCTACCATCTACCCTGGGCTTACTTCAGTCTGTTTTATCAGCATAGAGAAATCTCTTGGGGACCGATTTTCTATAATATGGCCCTCTTGCCTTTCTTTGGACTTGATCTGCTGTCCCTGTGCAAATCAACCACAGCTCACAGTTGCCTACTCACAGCCCTGATAATGGGACTCTTCAGACCTCAACAGAACTGAGTCCTGTTACCTCCAGACCATGGGAGCCTTCAGGTAGATCTTGTGAACCTTAACTTTCAGTCCCCAAACTTCTCTGCAAACAGTCAGCAGATGATTCTAGACAGCTCCCAGGCAAATGGAGACGACTTCTAGATTCCAGTCTCCCTTCTTTCAGTAAATAAAAGACGTGGCCAATAAACTCTTGCTGTCCCCGAACCTACTGGAGTGTCTTCTGTCTTTCTGTGTCCTGGTCTCTCAAGTCATTGTCAAGCACATTGATCTTTTCTCATCCTTTCCTATTGGTGGAGGAGCTCTCTGCTTCCTTTGCCCATAGGAACAAGTGGCCTTTACATCACTTCTGCCCCTGCACAAGCCTGAAACCTGAAGATGGTGGCCAAAATGCTTCAGGGCACAAATTCAAACTACCAGGAATAGAAAAACTCATCAGGAGGGGTTTTAAATGGTGTGCAAACCCTGACCTATGATTCTGATGGTTTTTATAGACTGTGATAACATGGAGACATGAGCTAAGGGCATTAGTGCACTGCACTGAATCTGCAGCACAGATCAGGCAATGAGCAGCCTTCACTGGGCCTCTTAATCCACTTACCTGATAGATCTGTATTATTTCATATACAAAAATAATGCAAGGGCCAGGGATATGGTTCTGCATGTAGAGTGCTTACTATGCAAGTCTTGAGACTTTAGTTTGAATACCCAACACCCATGTAAAAGCCCAGTACGGCCATGTGTATCTGTAATCTTGGTTTCTTTGAAAAGCACAGAAATATTATGGAAATATGTTTAATCCCAGGTGTGGGATATGGGGCTGCTTCAGATTGTCCACAGCAGGTGACTATGATTTGCCTCGAGCTCCAGGAAAGGTATGGTTTTGCCAACTACAAATAATTTCTGAGATGGTGTGACGTTTGGAATTCTGGGGACTTTTCAGAGAGTCTATAAATACTAGGGCCTTGAGAAGCATGGTTGTTGGCTGTTGATTGGTTGCTATAGTTTGCAGTTTGTTAAGTAGTCCTATGCAAAGAAACAAGAAAAAATTGGATATCCTGACAGTGAAGAACAAACTTGCCCCCCAGGAACTTGACGCCTCTAGTCAGCAGGAAGCAGTCTAACTATGACATCACCCCCTTCCCCCCCCATCCTTTTCTCTTTCCTATCTAGTGTTAGGGTCTTGTAATAGTGGAAGAAAAGGGGTGGAGAGGAGTGGAAGAAATAAGAATGCACAAAGTAGTTAAAGAGGCAACATGACCTCAGTGTCATTGGGCAGAGACAGGCAGATCCCAGCATCTTCCTGATCAATAAGCTCTGTTAAAATGGGCAGCTTTGGGTCCAACGAGAGACTTTATCTCAAGGGAATATGGTGAAGAGTGATGCAGAAAGGCACCTGAAATTCTCCTCTGCCTCCTCCTCACTGTGTGTGTGTGTGTGTGTGTGTGTGAGAGAGAGAGAGAGAGAGAGAGAGAGAGAGAGAGAGCTCACTTACTTAATACCTTTGAAATCAATGACTATAAGTTCTTTTACAAAATTAAGTATAAATTCCAAAAGCTAAATCTGACTACTAGGTCAATTTCTCATGTTTTTTTCTTATTTTAAATTCAGTACGATCTTAATTTTTATCAATACAGTGTATTTTGGTCTTGCAAGCAGGTAAGCATTTTAAAACTAGGACAGTCTTTGGGCAGCTGGGTAAAGGTCACACTGGGTGTCTCACTCACAGAGCTGCACTTTGGCTCTTCCTTCCTGGCACTATTGTTGGTGCACCATGATAGTGTCATGGTATTCAAAGACCCAGATCCTAAATCCCTTATTTGTTCTTAATGCATGTTTCTTTCTTCACTAATTTTCCATGCTAAGTTTTTGATGTCTTGCACGTGTACTTGTCAGTGGTCAGGTGGTCTCGTCAGTTCTGGCACATGTGGGTCCCAGAGCCTCTGGTGACAGTGAGACTTTTTCAAAGTCTTCCTCCTCCTTCTGGGCCTCTGACCTGAGACTTGGCTTCTTCTTGTCTAGCCAGGTAGAAGATGTAGCCATGAGATCACTGACTCAGCCTTCAAAACACTAAGCCACCTAAAGCCAAGGTTAGGACCTTGTTAGTCTCCAAGTCTCCTTCCTCCCAATATAAGAATCAATTGGCAATGTGTACTGAATTTAGGTGTCGAGGAGTTTATACTCACGGCCTCAGCTCATTGTCATCTTTTATTACCAAAAGGAAAAGAGCTTAGGAGAAATTAAGAAACTATTTGAAAAAATTCATCTAACGGTTTACACTAGAGGTACGGTTTGAGTCCCTGGATCCCAGGGCTCTGAGGTATTAAACATGAAGCTAGTAAATGGCTGGGCGGGGATTCAAATCAGCATCGTATTCAACCTCAAACATTTGTTCTTGTTGGGCAGGACATGAAGGTGATAGAAACAGCAATATTCCCGATTGGCCTATGAGAGAAGCACAAATTCAGAATATTAATTCAAGAGCTAACCGTTAGAAATGAGATTGGAAGAGTTTTGAGGTCTGACTAACAAAAAACACGTCAACTCTGGAATCAGCCAATGAGAGCTGCACCTTGGGTGGCTGATGAGACCAGCCAATCAGTAACTGAGAAAGGAGGATTAGTCACCAGAGCCGACCAATCAAGAACTCTCACAGCGAAACCTGTGGCTCCTTGGAGAAGTAATCTGACTTCGTAGTGGCAAATGGCCCACTCTGCGGCCTGGCTGGCGCCAGGGTTCCAGGAATCATCAGTCCTGAGACCGTTCCTGCGCCAGCGTAAATGCCGAGACGCCTTTGCTCATAGATCAGCCATGAGGTCAACGGTTCGTGTGACTCACTTTGTGAAAATGTAGCGACAGTATCAGGCCTTACTGTTTCTCTGGAACCATTTAAATTGATTTTTCCGGCTGGTTAAATGGCTTCTTTGTTTTTAGACAGAGGCTTAGGATGCAGGGATCACAGGTCCCAACACAGTACCAGGTAACACAGCCCCACGGACCAGTGCGTTGAAACCATGGCTAGCAGTCACTGCTAAGACAAGCCTTGCCGATACTCATTGCCTGAGACAGCCCTGCTGACTGACAGTCTGGGAGAACATCCCTACCAAGAGACAAGACAGACAGAACCTTTAAAATGTCAAGAAATCATGTTTCCGGAGCCCTCAAACCGTGTGACGTTTCTCTTACAGAAAGAAACTTGTGAAGGATAGTATGTGTGGAAAGGCTCCAGGGTAAAGAAACATCCTGTCAACTGTGTTCCTTACAGCTTACCTTCTAGTCTAGTCTCAATTCTTTCCTACTGCTGCCAGTGCGTGCCACCCCCACCGTGCCCTGCCATGCTTGTTCACAGAGCTGTCAATGTGCAGATGTGCCATTTTGATTTTGATTACGAGGCTCGGCTGCTGGCTGGCTGCTCATATGAAAGGCCAAGGAGGCAGAAGCATGTTGTAGAAAGAACAAGACAGAGCCACAGGAAAGGCTGTGTGTGTTCTTGGATTCTAGCAATAGGTGCACAGTTCGTCCATCTGAGAGATGGCTAGAGTCTTTACCCGCTGGCTCCTCTCCCTCACTGCTGTTTCTAGGGAAGCTAGGTGTCTTCTGATTCAAAACAGAGGTTGAATCCTATATTCAAACTCTCTACAGGAAGGGGGAAAAACCTTTCATTGAAATCTGGAGAGACTGGCTCCTGTGGGAGGCAGGACTTTGAGGATAAGTCTGTGTTCTTCAGCTTTCCATTACTGTGACAACTGATAATGGAAGCAGAAAGGAGAAGGGTTTCCCTTGGTCCGTTTTCAGAAGTGTTGGCCTTGATGAGTGGTCCCTATTTCTTGTGGTCAGGCAGCACAGCAGAACAGGGGGCCTGTGACAGGGCTAAGCTGCTTTGTTTTGCTCTTGTGAGCAAAAAAACAAAAAACAAAAACAAAAAAAAAATTGAAGGAGACCGGGTCTCACTGAGTCCCCTTCAAAGTCTCACCCAGTGACCTAAAGACTTCCCATTAGGCCCCGCCCTTCTGTACCACCTCCGCAGGGAATAAGCACTGGATGCTTGCTTAGGATCTGCACTGCCTCAACGTTTGTGCTCTCACAGAACTGAAGTCAGAGATGGGGCAAGGGCTGGTGGTACAGCTCTGGGTGCTACGCACACAGACTGGAACTTGCCTGAACAGTTTTCTGACTACCAAAGGAGAACAACATGGAAATGGACTCAAAGAGAAAGAGTAATTGGAACCAGTTTATTTCTCTCAAAATGAGGTATGTCATAGTCCACACTTCTGCATGAGAAGCATTGGAGAAAAGAACTATTGAGGGGCTGGAGAGGTGGATCTGAGGTTAAGGGCACTGGCTACTTTTCCAGAGGACCTGAGTTCAATTCTCAGCACCCACACAGCAGCTCACAGTCATCAGAAGTCCTCTTCTGGCTTCTGAAGGTGCCAGGCACACACAAGTTACACAGGCATACATGCAGGCAAAATACCCACATGTATAAATTTAAATAAATAAAACAATTTAGGAGGTATAAAGAAAAGCAGTCTGAGTGACATATGCAAAGTCCAAGTTCCAAAATGATAGAGCCTTTGGAAAATGTCAATCTTTGGAGAACTCTCAAGAGCTAATATGATACAGGCTCTCTGACGTCCACTGTGTCGTGGTCTGAGTTTCCATGCTGTTGGGTGAAGCATACAGAGTGTTGTAATGGGCTAAGCCAAGTTTCATGGAAGGGTGTCCCTCTGGTGACCAGTCACACCACCCTTGGCCCTGAACTGTGGTGATCTACGTGAGGCATTTGAAAACCTACTTACTGCTCTTATTTTAATTGTCCCAGACATTTCATTCCTGGAACTCTTCAAATTTCTCCTCCAAAAGGACTGGAAATGTGACCTTTTTCAATCTGGGTTAAAGGTCACATAGCAGAAAACTCATCTTCCCCAATCCTTTCTGCACCAAATGTCTAAGGATAGACCAGAGCCCTAATATATACCTATCCAACATGCACATCGAAGTGTACAGAGGACCAACCATCTGCAAGAATACATCTCCAGGAAGAAGCACAGGCTAGCCAAGACCGTGGAGGCCAGAGCTCTGGAGCAGTTCCTGTCATCATGACCTTGGCAGGTGTCTCTTGATTTAGGCTCTTGTTTCCTTCTCTCTAAGGTGAGGGGTTCAGATGGGATGTGCTGGAGATCTGTGGAAGCCACCCCTGGGGGCTTAGGCAGAAGTCTCTAGACAGCAGGGATTTTCTGAGCCTCACCATGGAGTCCCTGGCTTGGCTAAGGGCTCCTGCAGGGCAGGATCACATTGCCCCAGATTCCAAGACTGGCTGTAGCACAGACCTGGGATCGGGTGACAGATCCTTCCAGCCTGGACTGGCTCAACCCTCTGCTACAGCAGCAGCCATTGGGGGGGGGGGGACTGGAAAACCAGAGCTAATGCAAGCCAGCTGGAGGCCAGGACAAGATTGATGAGGGACAGGGAAAGGTTTGGCCAAGGTGTGCTTGGAGGGGTGTGTGTGTGGAGGGAGCAGTAAGGAGGTGGAGGGAATAATTAGTCTTGCCTGCTTCCCAGGGGTTCCCCCGAGCCTGGTAAACCTCATTAATTGGGAACCCCCAGTGGGGAATTTCTGCTCATGACCCAGAGAAGGAAGGGCTTGTTAGGAGTTAATTAGTAGTGAAACTACCAATGGGGAAAGTGTTTAAACTATTAAGTGATTGAACACCTGTTTATCTCCAAACAACTGATATATCAATTATCTATTCATCAAAGCAGATTCCCCAGTGATAGTGATTTGCAGACTTAGGGATCTTGAGGGTCATGTGGGAACTGTGTTAACAGCCTCCAGCACAGTGATCCTGCTCGGTCAGCTAAGGGTAACAGCCACTACCCTAAACCTTCTACTAGACCATGCCTTGGCATGAGCTCCGTGTCTACATCTGTCAGCAGGCAACAGGTACTACCACTGCTGGCCTTTCTCAGAGCATTTGGCATTTACTACACAGCAGGCACAGTGCTAGGCTCCCAGGGTGCCTTGTTTCTTTTAGTCCTTGCTGCAGGATTCCTAACAGATAATGGATCTCAGAGACAAGAGGAAACTTATGAGATCTAATGGAAGTAAAAGGTGGCTGCGATTATATTTGATCCCAGACATTTTGATATTAGATTCCAATTCCTTTTAAAGAGACTCGACCTTATAAACAATCCTTAAAGCCTTTCCTGTAATTTGAGTGATTAAGACAAGACACAGTTATGTTTCAAGGACAGTCACAGTAGGATTCAAGATGTTATCCATTATATAGAAAGAAAAACCAAGTCCCACAAAGGGTCCATTAATTAATTTGAAGGTCCTCATGCTCAGTCCATTTTCAGATAGAGCTATCATCTGAGGAAATGGACTGAAAGAAAGAAGAAAGAAGAAAAATGGGCTCCAATATTGGTTGTGACTGCATGTAGTCTGCTTTTCAAAAGGTGCACCGATTTCTGGTCCTGGTCATACCATTGACACCAAGTGGGACCCAAGACAAGGCACTGAACTTGTGCATGTCTTAGCTTCCCCATCTGTCAAATGGAAGTACTATTTTCTCTAGTCTACCTCTGCCCTGTGAGTGAAGAGGGGATGAGAAAAAGATACTGTTGTGCTTAAGAGGTGGCACCTACTGGTGGAGAGAAGATCCTCTATACAACGCAACAGCCACATAAGTCTCCATAACAATGCCCCATTGGGTCTGAGCTACAGAACCCATCTCCGGATTAAAGAAAACAAAACACTTTCTGGTGTTCTCTAGGGAACTGGTAAGATGGTTGACCAGATGGCCCTCCAGGCCTTCCTGTGATACATGGACTTGACCTTAAAGGCAAAATAAGTCCTATAGCCCTACCGCTCAGACCAAAGTCAGCCACGTCTATAACTGCACTAGTCTAAGAGCCCCACCCAGATGCCCGCCTAGTTCCCTTCCGGCCTTGGTGGAGACAGGAGCCTTCCTCCCCCCTCTGCACCCCCCCTTCCCCGCCACCTCCTGCTCACTCCTCGGCTGCCAGCCCAGCAGCTGTTGCCTCAGATCAGTGTGGACCATCTAATCCCCTCTCCAGAGCCCTGGCCCCCTCCTCAGGCAGTAAATTAAGGAGGATGTAAGAACAGAGGGCACCAACGTCAGCAGAGCGGCATCCAAAACATCCTCCCCCACCCCGCCTGAGTCACAGGGGCCTGAATCGGCCTCTCTGCGCCCAAGTTGAGGGAGGAGAAGGCAGGGACAACCAGGCTGAAGAGAAGAAGGAGACAAGAAACCAGAGACAGGAAAGGGCAAAGGCTTACAGAGAGGAGCCAGACTAGACTACTAGAGGGGGTGGGGATGTCCTTGCTTTTTCCCCTTCCCCGTGACTCTGTTGTGAGACCCCAAATCCTCACACCAGAGTTACTGTAGGGTTGTAAGCCCAGATATGAGATTGTTTGTCGTGCTCTGAGTCTATATTCCTGTCTCTTTCACATACAACACCTATTCCTGACTCGGTGATGCTGATTGTGCATTGGAATGTTAGATCATTCAGCAACTGAGAAAAGGAATCCTCACTCCAAGGTCATCTCAATCTCGTTGTTGAAATGGTGGATCAGAGGACCCTGAGGGCACAAACTACACGGCTCATGTGAACTACATAAATGTCTATCATTTTGTGGCTTTAAAATACCATCCAAGACTTCAGGTGCAGACACTGATTCTCATTTCAAGAACTTCCTGACCTGAGTCTGGTCTACCAACAAACCAGAAATGGAGAGAAAGGACCAAATGCAGTTGGTATAGTATCCGTATGTATGACCGAAGACAAAGAACAACGTGGAGATGCTGCCTAGTTCTTCAGTGATGCTGCCCGTGTTTCCTGATACAGCATTAGAAATTGAAATTAGAAATTTCCAAATTGAACGTTAGGTTTCTTACCTCTTCAGCCCACAGTCATCCCAGAGCCTCAGATGCCAAGTCCACAAAGCTGATAACACCTTTTAGACTTGACCGAGAAACTAGGATGAGACTCACTTCTCAGAAATGGAGTGAAAATGTTTCGTAGACACAAAATGGAGCTCCTCAGAGGGAAGGATGATAATCCTATATGTAAAAATAGCTGTGCTCAGACTTCTTTAAATACCATGTATAGCTGGGGACTGCCACATTCCTATCTTCTGTCCAGATCACTCAACAAAACTCCAGACTCATGTTTGTCAACCTACTGGAAGTCACGGCATGGATATTCAGCAGATCTGTCAACCTAAGCCACCAACCCCACTCCCAGACTTGCTCCACACACGGCTCTCATCTCTATTTCCAAGGAAACACCATCATTCACACTGTTTGGACAAGCCTTCCTTGCTGTATTAGCATCCTCTTTGTATCCTGTGTCTGCTTCCACCACACCCAGTTTGTCATGAGAGCCTATTAACTCAGCTTTCAAACACTGCATTTAGATGCTAGCTGCTTTCTCCGTCACTGTTAACTACCATAAACCAAGTCACAGTTAACTCTCATTTGAAATGTCTGCAGTGCAGATCCTCTCCAGGAGCTCTCTGTACTCCACCTTTGACCCCACAGTCCTGTCTCAACTATTCCCTATTATTCAAAGAAAAGGCCGAGACCCCAGCAAAGCCTCCAAGACCATTCTCAAGCTTGTTTTATTAATGCTTGGCCTCATCTCCCCCTGCAGTGCTCCAGGTACACCATCTCGCTGTGCATCAAACATTACAAACACCATCTTGCCATAGAACCTTTGTTGTCATGGTTTCCTCTACCTGGAATGTTCTTCTGCCAGATACCTACGCTCCCGATTTCTCAATGACTTTGAGTCTCCGCTCAAACTTTACCCTTAAGATATACATGATGGTTCACCCCTATAGTTCCGGCATTCAGGAAGTAGATGCAAGATCATAATTTGGAGGCTAGTCTGAAAGCCTGTCTCAAAAACAATAGCAATACCTACTGAAGTCCATGTGTCAATGGAGAAATGCAAATTAAAGCCATAGTGAGGTCCTATTTCGTACTTATTAGAATGGTTTGAGTTGTTTCTAAGTTGCTACAAATATTTCCCCACCATTGCTTCTAGTGGGAGTGCAAATGGTGACCCATATTTTGGAAAATAATCTGACAGTTCCTCAAAAATTGAACACAGAGTTCTCATGGACCCAGAAAGTTCAGATGCTGGTGTCTTGAGAAACTTGGAAATACTTCCCCACACAACAACCTGCTCACAAAAGTTCATAGCAGTTGTGCTGATCACGGCCAAAGAGCATGCCCAGGAGCTGGTGAGATGACTACGATGATGTGGTCCATACGTACCATTGAGCATCAGTCATGAAAGCCGTGCTCATGTGTGCTACGGCTCTATGAAACTTGAAAAACATTATGCTATACAAGAGAGAGAGAGAGAGAGAGAGAGAGAGAGAGAGAGAGAGAGAGAGAGAGAGAGAGAGAGAGAGAGAAAGAGATAGAAAATGCTATATACAATGTGCAACGTCTATAGAAAAGTTCCTGGCTGGGCAAACAGAGTCAATTTAAGGGCTCAGGAAAGTGGAAGAAGAGAGAAAGTTCTGGTATTAGATACTAAGGATGTTTGTAAATTCTATGAGTAAAGAAAACTACAGATTGTCCACTTAAAACTGCCCACTAGCTGGCTTCCAATTCTGTCCATCAAAAGTCTGGGTGGGCTTATCTGGGCTTTAGTTTTAAGGTCTCATGGGGCTAAAATCAAAGTGTCGGTAAGGAAGAGGATGGGCAGGAGGCGTGGTCTAAGACGCTTCTTCCAGCCTCAGTCTGTTGGTGGAATCAGGTCCTTTGGGTTTTGAGGCTGAGTCTGCTCCGTTCCTCCTCTGCTGTCTCTTTGTCCACATTGAAGGCTCCTGTATCTATTTTCAAAGGGTCTTCAGACCAGCAAGGGCACACTGCTCTAGTGTGGCCAGCCCTAGAGCTGTGTGTGTGTGTGTGTGTGTGTGTGTGTTGAAAACCCACTGAACATTTGCTGAAATGTCCCTACGCCATGAGAGGTAACTGAAGAAAACAATCCTTACATCAGGAAGCTCCTGAGAGCTCTTTACCAGGAAAGCTGAGGTAGTGAGAACACATGGAAGAATGTAATGTAGGGAAGGTCTTTTCAGAAGTAAGCCTGACACACTAGATGAAGAGAGGCCATGGGAACCCAGAAAGATACAACCTTCTTGAAGGCAGAGCAAGCCTTCATCATACAAGCCTTTTGTGGGGTGCAGTGAAGATCGAAACTCTGGTAGCATGTAATTGCTTGAGTGGCAGACAAAGAAATCTGAGACATTCAAAGCATAAGAAAGATGCAGTTGTATTCAACCTCCTGATAATCCCAGGAGCTGAATGTGTGAGATATACTCAAATGTGCCCCCAAGTTTGGAAAGCACAGTCCACAAAATAGAGGATGGAGATAAACAGTCATAAGAAGTGGGCTGGGCTGGAGAGGTAGCTCAATGGTTAAGAGCACTGACTGTTCTTCCAGAGGTCCTGAGTTCAATTCCCAGCAACCACATGATGGCTCACAACCAACTGTAATGGGATCTGATGCCCTCTTCTGGTGTGTTTGAAGATAGCTACACTATATTTATATACATAAAATAAATAAATATTTAACAAAAATAACATATTGGGTTATCTGAGGTTTAAATGCATTTTTAAATTTCCATTGTAAACAGTATCCATGAAGAGAAAAATGAGGTGGGGTGGTAGGGATGAGAAACTGTATGAGGATGGTAGTCTGTAGGAACAGACTCAATGTTCTCTGATTGTTCAATCATTCAGTAAATATCTACCAAGGGACCAAGAATCCTGTAAGATGACTAGTGCTGCCTGCTTCCTGGTGTGGTATAATCTCTTCCCTCTTGACATTGTGTAACAATGGGGCATCTAAGCTTGCTCAGGTGTTCTATGTCTTTGCATGCTATCTTAGTTAACTTACTCTAAAAAGAAGCCAGCAGCCATATTGAAAGCTGTACCACATGACACGGAACTGAAGCTTCCAGCCAGGAGTGGCTGGAGTAAGATGAGCGTGGCTCCTCCCCAGCCAGGCCTGCACCTCACCTGAGGTCTGGAGGAGACCTTGGGTCCTGCAGAGCCCTGCTGCTGCTCCTCAAACTTAACCCTTAGAAACACAAGGCTGTAAACCTGTGTTTTAAACTGTCAAATATGGGGATAACTCCATATGAAGCAATAGATATCTAATGTAGATTATTGTGCTTTGTAACTGTAATAAAATAAGCCCGAGATCAGAGACAAGACACACATCTGAGGCTAAACCAAGGAGGATTTCCCGTTTTTATTTGTTTAGTGTTTGTGTGCGTTTCACGCTTGTTGGGGAGTGGGGTGGGCGTTTAGGTGTGCCTGCGCCATGGCACGTGTGTGGCACCTTTACCCTCTGAGTCATCCTTGCCAGACTGGTCCAAAGAGAGGGCTTCCTAGAAGAGAGTTGGGGGAGAAGAGAAGCCATCTTGGGTAAGATGGGAAAGTGCATGAGGAAACCAAAGAGAACCTTTCCAAGTTCATCCTGCATCCACACTGTCTTCACGGGGCTCTGCGAGCCGCTCACTGCCAAGGATGAACGGGGCAGCGGGAATGGGTCAAGATTGTCCTGGAGCTCAGAACTCTCCTGCACCCCTGCTTCTCTTTAGACCCCGCCAGATATGACTCTGGTTCCCAAAGGCACACGGGATGCTGTAGAAGCTGAGGTGGTCGCTCAGGGGGTAGGAGGGGCCATTTCCTGAGCTGGAGCAACACTTGTCTTCTCTCCAATGTGATGATTGATCCTGACTGTCAACTTGATGGGATTTAAAACTACCATGGAAGCATACTCCTGTTGGGGGGGGGGGGAATTCCAGAATAAGTTTAACAGAGGAAGGAAGAGCCATCTTGAACATGAGTGGCATCACCCTATAGGTGATGGTGGAAAATGGAGAAAAATAACGGAGCACCGGCATTAACATCCCCTCCCTTCTCTCCCTCCCCCCTCCTCCCCCCACCCCCCACTCCCGCTTTGGGACTGCAGTTGCCGTGTGACCAGGCGCCTCATACTTCTGCCACTCTGCCTCCTCCTCCATGACTGTCTGTACCCCCCCCAAACCCTGAGCAAAAAATAAAAAAACAAAACAATGAATCAAAATAAAAACAAATAAACATCCTTTTTTCCTTTTGTTGTATACTTTGACACAGCCATGAGAATGGTTACTAATACAGATTCCAGCACACACAGCCTAGGATTGGGATGTGGGTCAAGAAAAAAGGGTCTAGCATGGATTCCAGGGGATGATTGTGAGCTGGGACCCAGACCATAGCTGAGGTCTGTCAGCCACATTTAGCCATGTGGCCCTATGTCACCTGCGTCATGTACACACGCAGCCGCGTGCAGGCCTGAGTGTGTGCTGCGAGAATCTGTGCGTGTATTTGTGTGCAATGTGCTCTGGGAGTGCAAGTTGTTGAGGGAAGCTGAAGAGGGCGGGCAGGGCACTGCACACAGTGCCCAGGGTGCTTAGACGAAGCAGCAGAAGTTGGTCAGTGGGTCAGGCAGCTGGTCACCCAAGCGGGAAAGTGACAGGTGGGCAGAGCTGTCAGGGGTGACCAGCAGGCTCCCACCTGCCGGAGCTGTCCATCAGCACCACTACTGGCCGTGAAGCCAGGACCACCAGAAGGCCAGGTCCAGAGGAGCATCCTTCCACAGGACATGCAAACCGTAGAGACCCAGCCCCCAAGGCCAACCCCAAGTCCTGGCGCAGTCTTAAACTCCACACCTCCTCTTCTTACTGTTCTCAACATGGGAAAGAAAAGCTTCCCTGACCTGCTAAGCTGGGAGCTGCAGGACAAGATGGGGATCCTCACCCATTCACCCCTCTGAAGAACAGCAAAGCCAGTCCTTGGGCTGGAGATATAGCTCATTTGGTTAAATGTTTCCCTGGGTTGATGCCAGCAGTGTGTAAACCTGGGTGTGTGGGGGGGGGGGAGAGGGCACACCTGTAAGTTGAGCACCTAGGATGGATGTTGAAGAATCACAAGTTCAAGGACATCCTCAGCTCTGGGTCTATCCTAAGTTACAAGAGAAAAGAGGAAAATGCTCTCAGGTAATGTAAATGAAATCTCTTTATTTTTCAGGAAAGTCAGTGTGGGATTCAAAGAGGTCCTGAGAATCCGCCATGTCTGACACGGAGATCCTGGAATCTATCCCATCTGGTTATAGGATTTGAGCCAAAGGTGGTGTGATTCCTGCCTGGTGTAGCAGAAACAGGTAGATGATGATGGGTAGGTGGTCCCCAGACTTTATAAAACAGACAGGGAAAGGACTCCAGATCTGGCAAGCGGTGAGAGGCCACCACGGCAGGAACTGAGGTCTGTGGAGGGTCAGACCAGAGGTGGCGGAGTAGAGCTGAGATCTCCGCAGGCTCTACCATAGAGAGCAAGCTTCCCAATGGTAGCAGAGGCAGGTGGACCAAGAGGAGGGGCACTGAGGGAAGGCATTGAGATGCTTAGAGTCCAGGTTGGGGGCACAGGGTCAGTGGCTGGCTGGGCTGGATTGCTACACAGAGCTGGGGATCGGGGTACAGGGCACACGCCTGGGTGTTGGGTGGGGGTGGGGAAAGCTGGGCTGCGGTGAGGGGCGGCGCGTGGCCGGCCGCCCCCAGCTGTGGCATTGCTCAGGCCGGGCTTAGCGGGGCGGGCCAGGGATTAGGGGCAGTGGCCCGCACCTGGCGGGGAGGCCACAGGGCTAATGCTGTGTGACCGCTGTCGCCCCGCCCGACAACTGGCTCCCTCCCGCCGCATAGGGCTGTGGGCTTGTTAGCCCGCGCCGGCGTGTGCGCGGGTGTGTGTGGCGGGCGGCGGGCGCACGTGTGCCACCCGAGGCCCTGCGGCTGTTGCTGATGGCCACCGGCTGCGCGAGCCTGAGGATCCCGGAATAAGGCTGCTGGGACAGCCATCTGAAGGGTCTCACTGTGTTGAGGGTTAATTGCAGGCCATTTGACTGTGTGTTCTTGTTTTGTGCGAAAGTCACACTGTGGGTCTGAGTCTTGTGGGTAGGGGTGGTTTGGGAAGAGAGGGTGGAGCTTGACAGTGGTTCCTATTATCGCTGTGTGTGGATAAACTCTTAGGTTATTTCTAGAACCTCAGCTCATATCGTCTGTATGAGAAAGACTCTTGAGGACACTTCCATATTCTAAATGTATGTTTAGGGGTGTTGGGAAAAATTCCCACATTCCTTGGGCCCTGCTGCCCAAGTTCTCTCTGTAAATAGAGCTTTGGGAGAGTGAGCATCTGGGAAACCTACTTTCTACAGAGGTCTGGGCCATACACCCTGCAGGCCAAATCTCTGCTCTAGAGACAGAGGTTACAGGACTGTAGCAGTGCCCCACCAAGACCCCTTCTTTACTCAAGCTCTGGTCTGTCCTGCTAATTTCTCCACCCACCCAGGCCCCATCTTAAGAACCCCAGATATGTCTTTCCAGCCTGTTGTTTACTGGAGTAATTGGACCTTACAGCCTGTCTGAGGGCTGGGAACTTGGGTGACCCCAAGGCCTTGACATTTGTCGTTCTTTTTTTCCTGAGTCACACACACTGGGTAGCCTTCTCCAAAGTATCCCACTCCATCCCTGACTTCCCTTTCCTGGTAGAACATTTGGTTACACCTTGTTTGGCCTATTCTGATGTCACCTCTACCTTACGGAGCTAGACAAGGACGGGACTATTGAGAACAGACAGAGCCCACGCTAGGACTGGGAGCAGTGATGCTGGATGCTAGCACAGCCGAGACACTGGGAGAGCAGAACCATTCATCCTGAGCCTGACTCGGCCTCCTAGAGAAAGTCTGCCTGCAGGAGCTTCCATTTTTTGTGAACAGGAACCCTTAGCAGGTTCTGTCTCTGCTACTAAGAACAACCCCCACTCCCACCTTCCAGGGAGGCCCCCAGCTGTCAGGAGCAGCCCTGCCCCCACAACTCTCAAGCAGTGGGGAACTGGGATGGGCTGTCCTTATCCGCCCTCCGGCCTCATCCTGGCCAGTCCCTGACCATGCCTGGGGAATGCCAGCACCCACAGCAGCTGCCTGGACACGCTTGGGTTGGAGAGAGCCTTGGCAGAGCAGGCCAGCCTCTGGCAAAGAGCAGAACCCTCCATTGTCACCCCCAACCTGTTCCTCAGATTTGTTAACACACCACAGCAGGCCACTGGGTGCTCATCGCCAACCTTTGCAGAAGGTCGGGTGTCTTTCTTTGTGTCATTTCCGCTGTGTATTTTCATTGTGTAAGGTTCTGTGTCAGGTTTTAATACGAGTGTATAAAGTCTGTTGAGAACATCTCCCCGCCCCCCCCCCCACACACACACACTTCGGCTTGGTCTCTTCTGCCCCCCAACCCCAGACAGTTTCTTTTTACTTTCATGTCCGACCAACACACGATTTTATCCATCTATATAAAAGGAACCACAAATGAGGAAACTATACAAGGTTTGTCTTTCTGAGACTGACTTAATAAGATTATCCCCACCTGTATTCCTTTCCTTCTTCTTTTTTTCTTTATTTCTTTTTTTTGTTGTTTTCTTTTCTTTCTTTCTTTCTTTCTTTCTTTCTTTCTTTCTTTCTTTCTTTCTTTCTTTCTTTCTTTCTTTCTTTCTTTCCTTCCTTCCTTCCTTCCTTCTTTCTTTCGTTCGGTCTTTCTTTCTTTCTTTCTTTCTTTCTTTCTTTCTTTCTTTCTTTCTTTCTTTCTTTCTTTTTAAGAAGCTCTGGCAAAGTTTTATTAAAGGAAAGCCTTCTGGTTTACTTCTTGCCAGTCCATTCTGGCATGTTTCTAATAATTTCAGAATCACCCAGGTCAGTGATAGCCAGTGTTCAGACTCTGTAGTAGTTTCCACACGCCGTACCCAATTCAATATTGTCACCACTGTAGTGATGGACACCAGTTTTAGCCAACACGGCTTTGAACTCTATGTCAGGTTTCCTCAAGGCTGGGCAGTCGTTGGCGAGGGTCGCCAACTCCGCTTTGCCTTGCCTGACCGTCTTCAGAGTCTGTTTGTACCCCAGCACGTACTCCCCACTTTCCATAACAAGCTGGAGCCTAGAGTTGATCCGCTCCAGAGACCTTTTCCGTCTTCTTTGCGGCCACCATCTTCCTGCCTTAGGTGCGGGACAACCCCCAACCTAGATCAGCCGCCAAGATGGCCGGGGAGCGAGAAAGGCACGTTCCTTTTTTCTGAAGAGAAAATGACTTTAAATGTCCAGGATGTGTCGTATGTCGAACTTTGCCCTATTCTTCTGTCGGTGGACGCCTGGGTGGGCTCCGCGCCTCAGCCACGCGAACGAG
This sequence comes from Apodemus sylvaticus, assembly GCF_947179515.1. NCBI lineage: Eukaryota > Metazoa > Chordata > Mammalia > Rodentia > Muridae > Apodemus > Apodemus sylvaticus. The sequence continues at coordinate 168,512,117 of NC_067472.1, read as the reverse complement.
GCGGCAGTGAATGTCTGCATGTCACAAGACTTGGCATTGACAATACTTGCACCATGCAGATGGCCGCTGAAGGGTGATGTCAGGCTCCACCCTTCCTGATGAGACAGGAAGCACTCAGAGAGCTTACCTTCACCATCTGAGGCCCCTCGCTGCTCAGCGGCAGAGCCAGGATTCACGTCCCATCTTTCAAGGCTTGTGTCCTATGATGCTGGCTCCGGCGCCACTTTCCTTGCCTTTGGGTGACAATTCTGTCATCTGGTTCACATCAACGACAGAAGCATGGATGAGCAAGCGCTGCCCAGTTATCCCAGAGGAGGCATAGGGGATGATGTCATCTTGGCTGTCAGGTGACAGAACATGGCGGCCAGAGGCACAGGTAAATCCAAATGTAGGAGCTTGGGTCTCACGGCTGTCCCTCTTGTTTGTCACCATAGAATGCTTGTCTTTCTGCCTTACTTGCCCCATCTATACAGTGGGCATATCGATAACACATCAGCAGTGGTCAGAAAGTTGACTTGGGAACTACTCCTAAGTTTGCTGTGAGTGAACACTCAATCATTCCCTCTCAGTAAACATGCAGGGGCCCTGCTCCACTATGCTGCACCCCAGCCCCCAGCAGAGCAGGGTCTCCCACTCTCTACTCCAGAAAACATGGCTCAATAACATCCAGATTAAATCTGCCAAGATTAAGGGAATCGGTGCGCCTCACAAGGCAGAGGGGACATCCATGATGGCAGACAGCTTGACTAGGGCAGAGCCAGCCTGGGCTCTCTTAAACAGTCTACCTTTGCAAGAACTGCAGTCCAGTGCCACATGTCCTGCCCTTATGCCTCCTAGTTATGCCCTGGTCCAGAAGTTCCTGGTGCCTGTCTCAGAATGTGGCCCCCCACCTACACACCCCCACCCCCCATCCCCGCCATGTGGAGAAAGGCCCACACGAACATTGTCTAGGTTCTCTGGTGTCTCCTCTTCACTTCTCCCTAGGCTCCTTAGAGGGACTCACAGCAAAGACTTTTGGGACTAGAGTCTGGAATAAAGAAGCACTAGGCTCCTCCCAGAACAAGTTCCTTTAGGAACAGAATCTTGTCCTCAGATACAGTCTCAGGTGACACGGGAACACAAAGCATGTTGATGGCCACTTAGTCACTCAAAATGCACTCACAGGTTCCTGTGACTTACTCTTATTTCATATAAATACTGTGTTGTTTTCTGTCCGCTACAATACTGCCCAGTGTACAGTAGGCACTAGTAATCGTTGCTGAGGGGTTGGTCAGTCAGTAGGGGGTTTGGAGTGGACTGAGGCCATTTTGACAAACACATTATGAAAAGTGAGGATTTGTGTAAAAACTAGAGATTCCCCGTGAGCTCGAAACTCTAAGCCTCCACATGTCTAGTGTGCTATATCTGTTGTTTGAAATGGCTGGTCAATCCCAGTCTCTCTTTTGTGGCTAGAGAGTCAGTGTCAGAGCCAAGCTACTGTTGCCCAGGCTGTGTAGTTCCCCATCCCAGGGCTGAGGGTTGTCAACTCTCAATAGGATGCATGCCAACGATGGGGTGGGTTCTTCCTCTGCCCCGTGACAGTGGCCTACTACCCTCCTGCTGCAGGCATCTCCCAGCAGCCACTGCTCCAAGCCTGAGGCAGGCAGCAGCCAGGCCCTTCCTACTGGCTCCAGGATGGGCTCAGTTCCTAACGTTCCTCACCGATTGATTGCCTGAGACCGCTCTTGGAACCATCCTACCTCTAGGTTTGGGAATTCCCAAAGAGAGTAGATCAGCAGAACCTGTCAAGTGGGTGAAAGCAGGGGGCATCAATGTGGTCATTGAGAGCCTAGGCAGGAGGACACCCTGGAGCACCCCACAACATGAGCCCCACAGCATTTGGGGGGGCATTTATGGGCCTTCCTATAAACTTCTGAGACAGTAATTTTATCCTGCTTCTTTCGGCCAAGTATCCTCCTCCAGCAGCTGGTCACAAAGCCAGTTAATCTCCCAGAGTGCTCAGCTTAAAACCCGTGACTCACAGCACAGCCAGTTGGGGGAAGGGGACAGCCACCTCGCCTCCAAACGTGGCGCCCAGAGTCAGCTGTTCCTGGGTCTTCTCCGGTTTCTCTAGCTCAGGCCTGGGGCTGGGGCCTCTTCTTCCTTCCTGGAGTCTGGCACTTCACTGGCCCCCTAGACACCAGGCATGAGAGGTGAGCGCTCTGGGAGGAAGGCCAGTTCCAGGGCTTTGAGATTGGCCAAGCCCTCAGGCTGTCCCCAGGAATGGCTGTAAGGCATTGGACTGCCAAGGAAGGGCATGACTTGCAGTGAAGCTCTGGGGGAAAGTGAGTCGGCCCTGTTGCTAGGGCCCTGCCTCGCCTGCACAGACTTGGAACGTTTTCTGTCATCCATGACCCTCACTGCTATACCATTCCTTATCACCACATACATGGAGACTACAGAAAGTGAGCATGCTAAGAACACATGTCACGCACGTCAAGTGGCCTCCAACTTGACATCAGCAGAATAAACAGGAGGCCTTTAAGGGAGGAAAGTTGAGGTCGGTGGTTATGGAGTTGAAGAGACACAGGTTCAAGTTCAACTCTGCCACTTGCTAGATGAATAGCTTCTTGGAGCCTCTGTTTCCCTGTTTAATGGAAGTGGTAATTGTTATCTTCCTGAATCGATGAGATTTCTCCTCAGCTGGCTTAGTGAGCAGGAGCTACAGAATCCGTTATTGGTGACGTCATCACTTCCTGTTGCTCAGCAGAGAGGTGGACTGTCCTACCATTCATCAGTATCTCTGTCTGTGAAATAGGAGAAGCTCACAGCCTGGAAGGTGACTCTGTTCACTGGCTGTGGAGTTAATGTATGAACACAGCTCTGCACCGGCTAAGGGAAGACCTCCCAGCCAGTCTCAGACTGTTGTAGCTGAAAACAACCAAGAAGCAGCGATGGCAGATTCGTGATAAAGAGCTCTCCGGTGGCTGTGTGGAGCCTAGCATCAATCATGAGCTAACAGCATTGCTGTGGTGGCTGAAGAGATTCTCAGTAGTTTCCGCTAATTTGAACAATCCCATAAACACCCAAAATAACTTGCTCATTTTATGAATGTCTACTGTGGGTGAGGCTCAATATTAAATGCTTATATCTGGCTATCTTTATGCTCTATGGTGAGCCCACGGGTACATGGACTACTGTCTCCATGTGGTCACCTAATGACACCTAACCAACCCAATAGTTCATTTCTCCAATTCTCCGTTCTCCACTTGGTTGTGGATCCTGCTATAACCACATATGTGTTTTTAACTTGTCTCATTGCTGAAATAAAATCAAACAAAGAAAAGACAAGTTTACTTGGGCTCAGATTTCAAAGGTTCAGTCCATCATGGCGGTGAAGTCATGGTTACAGGAGTTTGAGGAGGCAACTGGTCTCATGGTACCCACAGTCAAGAAACAGAATGGGGCCAGCAATATAGCCAAGGCTGATGGTGGGATGCCCTCCTCCTCCCGCTGGTCATCTAAGATGAGCTCAAAATACATCTCTGTGAAGCCTTTGCCACTCACTCCTCCTGACTGCAGCCAAGATACTCAACTTCTCGGAGCCTGATTTCAATAGGGGCTCATGTTGCAGATGCTGTGGACGCTGTCACTGAGGCACACCTCGAGATCACAAACTGATTGCAAGCATTTCTGACTACATGGCTTGGGAGTATTGAGCCCATTTTGTTTGATTGATTGACTTGCCTCATTTTTGAGACAGAATTTCCCCCTGTCTATCCCTGACTGCCTGGATGGGCACCAGGATAAAAGACATATGCTGCTGTGCCTCGATAGTTCTTCAATGAAAACTACTCTCCTACAAAAATGGAGTCTGGTATACTTCCCCCTTCAACTCAAGGGTAAGGATGTGTGTGTGTGTGTGTGTGTGTGTGTGTGTGTGTGTGTGTGTGTGTGTTAATGAGACCAGAGGTTAACACAGGTTCTTTCTTAATCACTCTATTTTAGAACAGGGTCTTTTGCTCTAGTGCTTGGCTTTTTAAAATAGGTTCTGGGGATCAGGCTCAGCTCTTCAAGGAGCTTGATAGCAAGTGCTTTAATGGCTACACCATCACACCTGGTGTGAGCATGGGGCTTAAAGGGACTAAATGTAAGACACATCAGAGAGACTCAGAACTCCTATATTTGTCTAGAGACTAAGCACTGTTAAGTACCTTTGAAGCTATTAATTGCATATTAAGCCTATATTCTAAGGAAATCATTCCTGGTACTAGAGATCCAGCCAGCTATCTGGGGCTAATGAAGTCATGGATCTTGGAGGAGCCAAGATCGATGCCTTGGGAAACTTTGTTCCAGCCATGGCTACCCCAGAAAGCTTGTATTCACGTTGGAAGACTCTACTCCAGGCAAGACAAGCCTTGGGAACCTTAGATGACTGGAGTTACCAAGCAACTATTCTCACTCACTGAGGAGCCAGAAAATGTCTCCTCAGTTCCTCAGCAAGAAGCTTATGATTGGATGCAAGGCTTGAGAGTGTGTGTGATGAGGTTTGTGATTGGTGGAACTGGAAGGCATGTAGCTATGGCCAATGAAATTACAGCCCAAGAACAAGCATGCCATTTCCATTTTTTACCTCTGTATAAGGTCATTCTTCAGTCTTTGGGGTTTAGTTTGGAAGGTTTCTCCTTTGTGAGTTCCCTTGGTATATCTCTAGGCCAACAAAGGCTTTCATGAATGATTCGTTGTTTATTTGTGGTCTTTCTCATGGCCAGAGTGGGCTGAGATAGCAATAGAAAACAAGCAAGATGTTGGCCTTCCAGCTCCAGGCATCCTGGGACTCTAAAGCTCCTGGGCTCCCAGGGTTATAAGCCTTCGGCTGACTCTGAAACAAGAAAGCTGATGCAGAGCTCTGGAGGAGAGACGGATGCGACAATGGAGAACTATGGAAGTACCAAGAGGGTGAAGAGTATCCGTGAGCTGAGAATAAAGCAAGAGCTACAAGAACAATGGCCACTCCACGGATTCCCTAGGGCTTTAGAGTGTTGGGAGTCAAGGGTCCCAACATCCAAAGTTCAGGAACTACCTCAGCTGTCAAGTCTTAGCCCCTCACTGAAAAGGCCCAGTGCTCTGACATGAGCATTAACAATAGCTTTTATCTTTGAGAGCTTGGAGGCAAAGTCTCTTCTGCCCAGAGCCTAGAATCACAACCTTTTAATGTTTAAAGTCTGTCCTAGAAGCCTCAGGCTCTTGGGAGCTCAGGGATGCCAACACTGAGTGAGGCTGGCCCTGTGCCTTTCCATGATTTCCATCTACATAGAGCCAAAGGGCCCCAGTTTACAATACCTAGGGATCTTAACATGTCTCACCTGAGGTTTGATGGATATGGTAGTAGACATTTGAGGCATGAGTATGAAATAGTAAGAAAACAGACCCAAAGGTGGCATTCCTGCAAATGTCCAGCAAAGATGTGTGAATACTTCTTGTGGGCCATGGGTAAGAAGGGACCAACATGGGGAGTCTTAGCTCTTGTCCTCAAGGCTGGAGATAAACAATGGGGCCTCAACAGAAGAAAACTGACAGTTGCCCTTCAAAAGCTTATGTTTGCAAGGGAGTAGAGGAAGAGAATGCCATTGAATATCCAAGGACCCATGGAAGAAACCAGTGTGGAAACAGTAAGCTTTCGAATGAATGTCCCGTGTGAGAGCCCTGACATCAGGGAACCAGAGCAGGACCAGCTGCTGCCCTCCTGTTTTCTTTCTCCCCAAACACTGCAGATTCCAACTCACCACAGACCCAAACCAGAGAATCAAGGGGGGGGAGGCAGCATCCACTAAAGTCGCCTCAGCGGTTTGCTTTTCGCAGGAGACCGGAAACTAATTTCTGATTATTTGTAGTCATTTCCTGTTGCTGGATAACATCACCGTTTTTAATAAGTGTGCCAACCTGGAGCAGCACAGGGTTCGTGGGTCTGTGTGTAGAATGCATGGCATGTGACATGTCTGTGTCCCCTGCTAAGGGTGTCAAGGCTGAGGATGAAGCCAGTCCTTTGGATAGATGGGCTGGGTGGGCTGAGTTCTTTCCCAGAAGCTCCAAGGAAAGAAATCCATGCCCAAGTTCACAAGTCACTGCCAGAATCCAGTTCTTCATGGCCTTATGACAAAGAGAGTCTTGACTGGGGTCATGACCAAAAGCAAAGGCCTCCCTCTGCTTCCTCTATTTTCTCCTCTTCCTCCATCTACCCCCTTTCCTTCCTTCTCTTTTCTTTTCAACCTAAGTCCTTCCCAGTGTCTTTCAGGATGACCTTCCACCAGCCATTCTTGTTGGCGGAGATGACTGTCATCACTCCTGCTAATGCACAGGCACTTCATTTTGTCCTTTCGGGTCAGGACATGGTTTCCCATTTCCCATCCCCCCTAGAATGTGAATGGTATAACAGAAAAGATACGTCTCATTCTGTTTGAGGAAATGCTTATGGCCTCCTGAGAGGATGAATGAGCGAGTGTAACAGCCAAGATCTTCTGCAACAAATGACAAGGGTGTGAGTGTGTTCTGCAGTTCCTCCAGAGAACCACGGGAGCAGAGAGTGATGGGAGACATTGTTAATGGAAGTCTTCCTGGACTCTACATATTTGCTAACGGTTGGGCTTGGTTTGGTTAAATTCAGGTTCTATCCTCACTGCCAAAGGAGCAGAGCACAGGAAGGGGCAGACTGTGTCAACTTTTTCTCTCTCACCTGGCCAGAGGATAACTTTTGGCAGCTGTAACTATTCTAGAAGTCACCATATGTGATACTCAGCAATCCATAGACTAGAGGGTCCTCTCCAATATTCCATAAGTAGAACTGTCTGACTACTGAGTTTGGAGTGGAGAAGTAAAACCTAAAGGAGGTGAGCTGTTGACTGAGGAGCCCATGTTCTTCTTTCACATTCTGCTTGGTCCTCATCCATATCTTATCTTACTTCACACCCACAAGAACCCTTTGAAAAGTACGAGCCAGCAGCTCCACCATCAAATGCGGAATGCTTGTGAGGCTGAGGGCCAGAGTCGCATAGCCGCTGAGTCCAGAGCGGGCCTCAGGCTGGGTGAGCCACGAACCAACAGCTTGAACCGGGCCGCTGCTTCCATTCCAGTGGCTTTTCGTACTCACCTTCCCCAAAGTTTATCCCAGAGTCTTCCTCCCACCCCCCGAGACTAGCCATCTGCCTGGGAGAGAGTCACCAGGTCTCCTGGCCTGATCTGCAGCCTAAGGAAAACAACCTGCTTGCCAAGCTGTGGTCCGCTTACTCCAACGAAGAGCGGCTGCTCTTCCTGCCTTGTTCACGTAATTTCCCCAGTACATCCCCAACTCTGCACTCAACGTATACATGATACTCATAATTCACTAATGTCTGCATCATTGCCAAACACATAGTAGGTTGCATGTTAATGAAGATGTACATTACTCAGCTGTCATGATGATAGACAGCAAAAAAAACTCTGTTCCCTTCTTCCAACACATTACAGACGTGGTCCTGCACTTGTATGGAAACATAAGAATGCTGGAACCGGAGTCTCTTTCCCACCACTCTGTGGATCTTAAAACTGCTACTAAGAGACTCCTCCCATCACATCACCTAAGCTAAGGGTGAGTTTCTTGTTGCTGGTGGAAGAAATTATCATAAATTTGGTGACTTGAAATAAACATGCATTTATTGTCTTATGATTCTGGAAGCCAAGAGCCTGAACTGGGTCTTTAATGGGTTGTTGTTGTTGCTGCTGTTGTTGTTGTTTAGATGGAGTCTCGTGTAGCCCAGGCTGGACCCAAACTCACTATGTAGCCAAGGATGGCCTTAAACTCCTGATTCTCCTACCTCTACCTCCTAAGTACTAGAATTTTAGGCAAAGGTCAGCTCTAGGCAGTGCTAGGAACCAGCCCCAGGGCTTCATATCTGCCAGGTAGGCACTCTACCAAGTAATCTATGTCCTTGAAGGGGGTCTTGTGGGCCAAGATCAAGGCGCTACAGCTCATCAATCACCGTAAAAGCTCTATGGGAGAAAGCGGCCCTTGTCTTTTCCAGCTTCTAGAAACCTCCTCCTCTATTTGGCTTATGTTAACATCATCCCAACACTTACTTTTATAGTCTTACTTTCATCTCTGATCAATGGCCCTGCCTCCCTCCTTCCCTTTTTAAAGACTCCCTTGAGAGCACTAGGTCCCATGAATAATCCAGGTTAATTTTCCCACTTCAATCTTAATTACATCTTCAAGCCCCCTCTTACGATGTGAGATAATCTCTCCATGGGTTCTGAGGATTCCGACATGAACACATCAGGGGAAAGACACTATTCTAACACACATAAGAAGCTACTCCAGCTCCTGCCCATGCTCTCTGCCTTGTCTCTTGCCCTGCTGCTCCCCCTTTCTCCCCATTCTTTTCCCCCTCTTTCTGTGTGGCCATGGCCGACTCTCACCCCTCTATCTCTTCTTTCTCTTTCCTTTTTTATCTCTTTTCTTTTCCCCTACTTTTCTATAATAAAGCTTTAAAAACCATGGGCTATCTCCCCTTATCTAAACCCACTGTGTTGGAACAGGCCTCTCAGCGTTTCTAGCTGCCAGACCCAACCAAGGACCTGCATTGGTTCTTGCAGCTAGATAGTTCATATGAGTGAAGACATACACACACACACACACACACACACACACACACACCGCCGTGTCTCTCTCAACAGAACAGCCCAAGACAAAGTAAGATCTGGCTCAAATGCCCTCGGTGCCCACTTCAGAAAGCCTGCTCCAAGAAAAGGTCCAGAGATGGCTCAGGCTTGTCCTAGGAGCCACCAAACATCTCTCTAGGTCCAGGATTATCCCCAAGGCCCAGAACAAAACCACTTCCTGAAGCAGGAAAATAGCAACAACCAAAGTAGCTTCAAGAACTCCCTGAAACTGACCAGAATCATTCAGCCCCTCCCTGCCAAAAGAAGCACAGTCAAGCCTCAAAGACTCAGACAAAAGAACCCAGAAGAAACAGAAACCAGTCAAGCTGCCTGGAAGAACTTTAGACCAGCTGAAGCACCTGGAAAGGGCACTCTCCAACCTGTTAGCTGGCTGTAGGCTGGGCACTGTGGTTCATGGTCCCAGCTTTTGTGAACTGTCACCAATGTCCTGGTGGGCTTTGGTAATGCAGACGACTGAGTCACTGCCTCTGTGAGTGACCCCTCACCCGTATTCCTGAATGTAACCCCAATAAAATTCATTGGTTCACCAAAAAAAAAATAGCTATTCCAGCTTCTATCAATCATCTATATTCCTATCAATAAGAATGCAGGCAGAGAGAACCAGGTGGTGCTGGTACACGCCTTTAATCCCAGCACTTGAGAAGCAGAGGCAGGTGGATCTCTGTGAGTTCGAGTCCATCCTGATCTATAGAGGAGTTCTAAGATAGCCAGTGCTTCACAGAGAAACGTGTCTCAAAAAAAAAAAAAAAAAGAAAGAAAGAAAGAAAAGAAAATGGAAGAAGAAGAGGAGGAAGAAGAGGAAGAAGAGGAAGAGGAGGAGGAGGAAGAGCAGGAGGAAGAAGGCAGAAAAGAGAAAAGTTGCTGTCTCTTAAAGCCATAACCAAGAGGTTACACACAAATTCCTTCTACCAGCCATAACTTAGTCATATGAACTATCTAGCTGCAAGAGAATCTGAGAAATGTGGGCGATCATATGCTATGGAATAACTCCTATAACATCTTGCTACAAAGAATCACACACATATTCTTATATCGAAGCCCTGACCTCCAGTGTGACTGTATTTGAAAGCAGAGACATTGAGGAAATAATTAAGGTTAAGTGGGGTCATAAAAGTGAGAGCCTAATCCAAGGCCACCAGCAAGAGAGACAGGGGATTTGCATACACAGAGAAAGGCCATGCGGGGACACATAGAGGGCAGTTGTCTGGAAGCCAGGAAAGAAACCTCAGGAGAAATAACCCTGCCAACATGTTGCTCCTGGATGCCCAGCCTCCAGAACTGTTGTGTAAGCCACACAATCTTTAGTCCCATGTTTTGAGAATCCCAACCTGACTAATACACCATGTTCTCAAACAAAATTCATATTGTATGGATGTTGAGGACCATGTCTCTAACAACAACAACAGTAACAACATGATAGCTGCTGTGAGGGAGGGGCTGAGGCAGCCCCAGGGAATTCCAGCATGAGGAAGGTAACAGTGAGGGTGGCATTCAGTGACTAGGGTGACTGAGCAGAACAGCCCCAGTGTGGCCCAGAAGGCCACTCTAGGAGTCACAGTGAAATGAAGTGCCTCTCACTGCTCATTTGCATTCTGAACTCATAGTCAGGGGTTTCCCTCATATCGTAAGTCCTTACACACCAGGAAACTGAAGAATGGGGACAGAGATTTGGCACTGGATCCTGCATGAGGGGGTCAAGGATCGGGGTGTTCAAGAAGCTTCTGTAATGTGCTATCTTGACTGAGTCTCCAAGGGGCCATGAAAAGGAGAGCAGCCTTACAGGCAGAAGGGAAAGGCATGAGTATCTTGAGCTATCCTGTCAGAGGAGTGCATGTTACTCTTGGGCAGAGGTGCATTAAGCTATGCGATTGGAAGCAATCAGGGAAGCGATTGGGAAGGCTCTGAATGCTACAGCAGGACACTTGGACTTTATCCCTGAGGTTATGGAGAGCCATGCAAAGATGACTCCTGCTATATTTCTGTTTTACAGTCATATGCCTGGGTTCAGTGGAGGAGTATATTCAAAGAGCTTTGAGCTTCTAGGCTGAGAACACAGTGATGAGGTTTCACCAAAGAAAGAATGCCACACACTGGCCTGCGACAGAGTCTGGGGGAGCAGACAGGAGGTGTGTGGAGGGGTGTTTGGGAAATGAAATCAGTAAGACTGAGCAGCCAGAAGAGGGTACAGTGGGGGAGGAGATGGGAAAAGATATCCAGGTGCCTCCTTGGGTCATGGTTGCAGGGGACACTGAAGGAGAGCTATTTCCTGAGGACTGGCTGGATTCCTGGGGCAGGTAACAGTCACATTAAGGGACATGTTGAATTTGAGGGGTTGTGAGGCACCTGAGTGCTGATGCCCAGTGGTCCATTGAATGGGTAAGTTGGATATGGAGAGATCCGTGCACGTGGGGAGTCTTGAAAATTCGCATCATGGAGAATGGGTATATGGTAGAGCACAGTGGGGACTTTAGGGACTTTGAGGGGGCAGAAAGCCACATGGGGAGGCTGGAAACTAAGGCAATAGGTCATTTCGAGGAAGAGGGTGGAGTCAACAGGGACTTTAATGAGGGTCCTGCAAGTAGAGGAGGGTAAATGCCCCCTTAGAAGAAATGTTGTTGTTGGCCATTTTGATGAAGAGGTGTCAGCTGAAGCACAGCTTTGGGAAGCTCGTAAGAAAGAAAGATGCAGGAAGTGGAAACTTGGCTGAAGACATCCAGCTGTCATGCATATCCAGGGGAAGACCGCACTGTCTCCTACAAAGCCATCTTGCCCCAACAAACCAGATCTGAATCTGGCCAAGGTTGTGCCCAGCCACCACGTTTTAGAGACTAGACAGGACAGATCAGCATACGAGCTCACCCACAGCCTTCAGGGCACACAGCACATCATTTTAATTTTTTTGTCAATACACAAACTGTAAAAGATAAATATGCATGGAGATGGAACTTTTAAATGAAAAACAAACCATTCATAATATGGGATACAGCTCAGGGAGAATGCCTACTGCACACACGAGGCCCTGAGTTTGAATCCCCAGCACCCATGTAAAAGCCAGGCTTGGTAATGTGCCTATTATCTCAATGCTGAAGGCTGGGGATGGAGATGGGATGATATCTGGAGTTCACTGGCCTCCTAGCCTTATCTAATTTATAAAGACTGGGTTTGGTGAGAGACCTGTCTCAGAGAATAAGAAGGAGACTGATTCAGAAAGATCCCTGATACTTCTGGACCTCTGCACACGTGCACACACATTCTTTCACCTCTCTCTCTCTCTCTCTCTCTCTCTCTCTCTCTCTCTCTCTCTCACCTCCTTCCTTCCCTCTCTCCCTCCCTCCCTCTCTCTCTCCCCTCCTTCCCTCTTTCCCTCCCTCTCTTTCTTCCTCTCTTTCTCTCTCACACACACAGACACACACAAACACACAGAGAGACAGACACACACCTCCCTCCCCTTCCTCTCTCTCTCTCTTGCCTCCTTCCTTCCCTCTCTCCCTCCCTCCCTCTCTCTCTCCTCCTTCCCTCTCTCCCTCCCTCTCTCTCTCTTCCTCTCTCTCTCTCTTTCTCTCTCTCACACACACAGACACACACAGACACACAGAGAGACAGACACACACCTCCCTCCCCTTCCTCTCTCTCTCTCTCTCTCTCTCTCTCTCTCTCTCTCTCTCTCTCACACACACACACACACACACACACACATACACACACACACACTCCCCCCTCCCTCCCTCCATCCCTCCTCCCTCAGTTCCCACTCTGGAATAAGGATACATGTGGTGTCTGGTGTGAGATGTGGACTCTGAGGACCGCAGCCTTCTGTAGGTGTGCATCTGTGGACCCCTGCTTCCATAGGCCTCCTGCCCCTCTCCTGGCCCCATCTGCACCAGCCCCTCTTCATCTGTCATCAGTGTTCTGCTCCCTGGGGCCAGGCTTTGTCTGGGGGTAGCTGGCTGGCTGCCTGTGCCGCCTCATCACCCACACTGGCAGCCACCTCCCACCACACCATGGCCCCCAATTCCAAGAGGTCCTGAGCCCAGAATAGCCAGTCAGACTCCCACCCCACCCCACCCACTGCTTGCTGAGAGCTTCGAGTGGAGGCAAAACCATCCCGAGGTCCTACTGTGCACCATGAGACAGACATGCCACCAGCACACTGTGTGCCTGCCTACCCACAGAGACTGCAACTCTACGTGCTGGATGCTAGAACTGGATACATTTTATAGTTGGAGAAAATGAGACTCTAAAACTGGAATCTACTTCTCCAGCACACAAAGGGGCATTGCTGCATTCAAATGCAGCTTGTCAGTTTCCTCGTTGCAGTGGAGACCCCTGGGCAGTCCAGCTGTAACCCTGGGGACCCAGTTGCCATGTCAGATAAGGTCAATTCCAAGTTGAGATTCCCTAAGGAAAGTTCAGAGGAATGTAGGACTTTGTGCTGCATCTGAAAGAGAAGAGACTGTGGTCAGCCATGTTTCCCTGGTTGTCCTGCAGGTGGGAACCCTCAAATTCATTGGGAAACAAACTTCTAATCTCACAGTGAGCCCGGCCTCAGACTTCCTGATCTCAGTTCACCAGCTGGACCAAGTGGGCTGGGCATGGGCTCTGTCCTGCACAGAGAGGGAAGCCCAAGAGAGAGAGAGAGAAGCCATCAAGAGGCTGAGTCCCCTGCTAGACTTCAACCTGAGTATGAGCTGAACCCTTTTCTGATCTCTGCATCCTTCATGCAGAGAAACTGGGCCTGGGGATGGCATCAGAGGGCACAGAGAGGACCACACCACAGTGCATCACAGGAAGAGGAGAGCGCAGGTCTCCAGGCTAACCATCAGACTCCCCCCATTGACTAATTATCCCCATAGTTCCTCCACATACTTCCTGTAGCCGCAACATGACCACCTATCTGTAGGCTTCCCCTAAGACAGCCCAGTCATCCCTTCAGAGACCCCAGGTGGCAGGCCTAAATGATCCAGGATAAAGGCTCAGCAAGGTGCAGGGCAGCCCTGAGCATGCTGGTGTGTCTCCCGGCTGTCAAGCATGTGGCCCTCCAACCCTGGACTGCCTTTCCCTTTCACCCTCCTACCTTCAGCACCAACACAAATACCAGTGCTGCTCAGGGAGGTCTTGCTCGTCCATCAGCCCTCTCTGAGGGCTCTCTGAGATGTCGTGATGATTTCTCCATGAGTTTCTCCAACCATTAGGAGAGCTCTCAGAGGCCAGACTCTGAATTGCCCTCAGATCCTGCTTCACTGTCTGGCTTGGGGCTTAGAACAGTTCAGGGACACTTGGAGGGTAGAAAACACATGGATCACAAGACAATTTCCCTGACCAGGGGGAGGCAGTAAGCCAGGAATGCTTCCTGGAGGAAGCAAGCAGGATGTGAGCATCCAGAAGCTTCTGAGTTCCTTGACCTTCTGTCTTCCAGCCCAGAAACCTCTGTCCCAGCTTCTATTGGCCAGTGGTGGGTGGGCAGGTTTGGTGGAGAAATCAGCCTGTCTTCCCCTCAAAGGCATGTGGCTGGGGCAGCTGCTGTGGGCAGCTGGCACCTGTCCCTAGAGTCCAGTGGCTGTGTGTGCCTTAATCCCAGCCCCTTGGAACCCCCCAGGAGGGCAGGTGGACTGATTAGGCAGGAAAGAGGCACTACCACAGCTGCCCCCCGGGTCCTATCCCATATGACTTCCCTATCACCACGCTTCCTCTCAGCCCCTGAGCTGCATGCTCCTATACCAGCCTTAACTGGACACCTGACTTCCTCTGTCCAGAGAAAGCGGCCTTACAGAGCTCCAACTGGAGACAGTGAGGAAGAGGCAGGCCATGGACTTAGTGCCTTCCTCCTCCGGGCTGGGCAGGAGATGCCAGACAACAGCATGGACAAAAACTCACAGCAAAACCAAGGCATAGAAGAGCTAGAACTAGACTGGTTCTGAGCCATGGTGGCATGCACTTGGCATGTGAGGTGTGTCCTGTGGGTACAGAGGCATGCATTTAGCATGTAAAGTGGTGGGTACTGTGGCATGCACTTGGCATGTGAGGTGTGTCCTGTGGGTACAGAGGCATGTACTCAGCATGTGAGGTGTATCCAGTGGGTACAGAGGCATGCACTTAGCATGTAAAGTGGTGGGTACTGTGGCATGCACTTGGCATGTGAGGTGTGTCTAGTGGGTACTGAGGAATGCACTTGGCATGTGAGGTGTGTCTAGTGGGTACTGAGGCATGCACTTGGCATGTGAGGTGTGTCCACTGGGTACTGAGGCATGTACTTAGCATGTGAGGTGGTGGGTACTGACGCCTGCACTTGGCATGTGAGGTGTGTCCAGTGGGTACTGAGGCATGCACTTGACGTGTGAGGAAATAGAGTACACAGCCTGGAAGACATACACGAATAAGGACACCTAGCATATGAGGCATAATGTGAGACACAATATATGAGACATATATGTTCTGTGTGTGTGAGCTACACTTACATGCTAGATGTCTGTACAATGGGGGCCACAAAATGTGAGAATGGAGTCACCCAAAGTGAGAAAGAAAAAGACATGTTCTCCCTTATATATAGATCCCCTCATATATATACATGCACTCATACATTCATGTGTATATACATACATACATACATACATACATACATACATACATACATAGTGAGGCTATACTATAGTACTTAGAAAGGAGACCGAGAACCGACAGTACTGGGGGATGTGGAAGGACAGATTGAACACAGGCACAAAAAGCACATGGGTTGCTAATGAGAATACCAAGCTTATTGTTTCGTATAGTGTCAACTGTGAGAACTGTTCACAGTGTGGCATCACACAGGCTGAGGCGTGTGCATGGTGTGCATGTGTGATGAGTATGTAATGTAAAAGGTAGTGTGTGAGGTGTCCGTAGTGTTTCGGCTACACACAGTGCGGCGTGCACGCCATGCACACGTGAGGCATGATGTGGATGTGCCCACAAAGGAAGAAGTCTACAGAGTGTCACATGTTCATGTGTCCTGGTTAGTTTTAAGTCAACGCGACCAAAGCTAGAGTCATTTGGGATGAAGAAACATCAACTGAGAAAACACCCCGACCAGATTAGCGGATGAGCAAAGGAGTGATGCTAGCACACTGAGGGCGGCGCTGCCCCCAGAGATAGTGTGAGAAAGCAGACAGAGCAAGACATGGGAGCTAGCAAGCAGCGCTCCGCCACGGCCTCTACATCAGTTTCTGCATTGAGTTCCTACCACGATTTCCCCAGATGATTGACAACAAGCTATAGGCTGAGTAAAACCCTTTCCTCCCAAAGTTGTTTTTGGTCATGGTGTTTACCATAGCAACAGAAACCCTGACTGTAAGGCACATGGTGTGTGAGAGACGCACACGGTGCACGAGGTCTACAGTGTCAGAGAACTCATACAGAACGGGACTCGGTGTGAGAGCTCTACACAGGGTACAAGGTATGCACAAAGAATGGTGGAGGGCACACCGCGCACAAGGTGAAGTACACACGGGGAAGGCATGCACATTCATGCGAACATGTTGATTCTGCAATAGGGGTGCACAAACAAGGCTGTGTTACATAATAGGCATACTGATATGAGAAGCATCCACAGAGTGACGTGTCACGACTTGTGAGGTGTTCACAAAGTGGTGTGCACAGGGGCAGAGTATGGGGGGAAGCCAGCGTGGGAGATGGCCATGGTGCCTGTGCTACTCACGCAGCGACATGGAAGGGTGGGAGCAAGAACCAACAGCTCTGTCAGGCCCGTGGCTTGCACCTTAGGGCTACCCCCTGTGGAACAGCACAGGCAGAGGACACAGGAATGACACCCTGTGGTGACCATGACTTCACACATGCATGAGTACAAGGCAACTTTGGGAACTTCCTATCCAGCCGTGTCAGTTCAGCTCAAGGACAATCCCAACTCACACTGCATATGCCATTCCTTCCTCACACACCATTTATGCTTCCCGCAGACCACACACACTACACACACAATTCACACTCACCTGCTTTTTACACCTTACACATCATCCACGATGTACATGTCATTCACAGTTTACACACCAGTCACACCCCACATGCTGTTCACACAGCTCATGTCACTCACACTATTTCTCCTGTCTAACTTAAATCTCTCATGCACATTTTCCCCAGTTTTTTTTTATTAGTAGTGACCTCTCCTTTCACATGGCTAATGTCCTTTTCCAAAATGACGGACACTTTCAAGAGCCCCTCTAGAGCATCTCTAGTTTTTAAGTCACATCATCTGTCCTTTGTTTGGTTTCATTAAGTCAGTAGGTTTGTATTTGGGGTCCTAAAAGTCTATGTTCCAGTAGAACATGGATCTCACCTCACAGGCAGGAAAAGTCTTCAGCTACATGAAGAAATAGCCTATGGGAGAGGATGAATAACTCTCGGGGTATTCCAGAAGCCAGGCAACAGCTGGCTCTTACAGGCTGCTGACCCTGCCAGGCAGTCCTGGGCCCTGTTGATTTTTATTTCCTGGGCTTCCTAGGAAATAACTAGGAGGTGAGAGGTATAGCATAGCATAGCATAGCATAGCATAGCATAGCATGTGTGAATGCCATGTGAAGTGTGAATGGCAATGTGAACATCCATGAAGTGTGAATGGAATGAGGGATGAGAAAGGCATGTGGGATGTGAATGGCATGTGGAGTGTGAATAGCATGAAAAGCATGTGGAATGTAAATGACATGTGGAGTGTGAATAGCATGCAGGGGATGAATGGCATGTAACGTGTAAAAGGCAGGTGAACAGCATGTAGAGTGTGCATGCCATGGGAGGTTTATGGCATATAATTGACATGCATGGTGTGAATGGCATTTGAAGTGTGTGTGGCATACACAAAGTGATTGCCATGTTGAGTGTGAATGGTATGTGTGGTGAGAATGGCATGTGTGCCATGATTGGCAGGTGAGAGGTAAATTGCACGTGCAGTGGGGATGGTGTGTATGGTATAAAAGTTGGCTGAAGCACGAATGGGATAGGAAGTGTTCATGGTATGTGGGGTGTGAATTGCATAGTGGTGTGCTTGGCTTGTGAGGTATCTGTGACATATGGAATGTTTATGTAAGTGGTGTGTGCATCATCTGTGAACTGTACAGTGGAATAGGCATGTGTGGTATCTGATGTGTGCCTGGCATGTGAGGTACACAAGGTATATGATATGTGCTTGGTGTGTGAGGTATATAGGGCATGTGGTGGGCTTATGTCCCATAAGGTATACATGGTCTGTGAATGTCCATGATGTGTGCCTGGCATGCAAGTCATGCACAGTGCATGGCCTGGGTAGTGAAAAGTTGGGGACTATTGTGATGTCCTCCAGTGCCGACTTTATGACAAGCGACCCTGTGCCCTCTGCCCCTTACAAGCTGAGCTGACTGGAAGTTTACTTCTCAGTGAATTTATAACTAAAGGAACACATAATAGTCAGAAATCTCCCTCTTGAGAAAAAAAAATGTCTACTTTAGGAGTTTGTCAGTATGGGAGGGAGCTTTTCATAAACTTATTAAATAGAAAGCAAAAGAAACCGGCCAAGTAAACTAAGTTTAAAGAGTCTCCTGGTTGCCGTGAAAGCTTTTGGTTAGTTTGCCGGAACACAGAGCCTGCGCTGAGCTCTCTCCCTCTGCACAGGCTCACGGAGCACACCCAGCACCACACAGTGAGCCACGGCCTCCTTGTCCCTCCCCCAAGAGGGTCCTCCCACAGAAGATGCTCCCTCATGCCTTCTTCTCTGCCTGGGACATTCTTCCCCAGAGGTCTCATGAGCTGCTCCCAAATCTTCTTTTACCTTTTTGCACAAATGTCCCCACGTCACTCCAGGTAACCCACTCCCCAGGCACACACCTGCCCCCTCCACTTGTGGCGCTTTTAGTATCTTGTACCAAACACCCTACCTCTGTGGTACACTGTAAAACTGACTAATGGGAGTATTTATTTTTTGGTTGTCCATCTTGCTCTTCCAGAATATCAGCTCCACATGACCGGAGCATTCTTTTCCTTGCTGCCTCCCCAGCACCTGAACACATGTTTGATGAATGAAAGAACAGTCCATAGACTGCTGTGTTGGAAGGGTCATGCATTCGCACAGGGTAAGAACATCTGGCATCTGCTGTGTTTATAAAAGGATGAAAGGGGGCTGGAGAAATGGCTTCCGAAGGTCCTGAGTTCAAATCCCAGCAACCACGTAGTGGCTCACAACCATCTGTAATAAGATCTAGCGCCCTCTCCTGGAGTGTCTGAAGACAGCTACAGTGTACTTATTTATAATAATAAATAAATCTTAAAAAAATAAAATGATAAAGAGAGGGTAGATATGTTCTATGGAGGTGTAGTTAGGTGTGGGGGAAGGAGGCACCTCTGTGGGCCCATGTTGAGGCATCCCTTCCCCCTGAGGGAGCAGCCACACAGCAGTATAGAGTAGAATAGAGTTTATTCAGGGGAGGGGGAGGAGAGTCAAGAGGGAGTAGAGACAGAGAAAGGCAGAAAGAGAGAGGGAGAGAGTAGAAAAGTAGGGGAGTAGAGGCTGGTCATGAGCTTATGGAGAAAACAGTGGGAAGGGAATGGGGGGCACAGAGAAAAGGTAAGGGAGCAAGAGAGGAGCAGGAGAGTGAAGAGGGGGCAAGCAGCCTCTTTTACAGTGAGTCAGGCACACCTGGCTGTTGCCAGGTAACTATGGGGCGGAGCTTAGACAGAATGCTAACAACACCCACCACCTAGTTCATCTGCCAGACTCTCAAGGTCCTGCATACCCCAGAGCCTGGGGTAATCCCAGAGGGAGACCTATGACGGCTCTCTGGGACCCTGGTCACGACCAGGACCATGTCTGTCCCCAGCCACAATTCCTCTAGGCCAGCCACAATTGGCCAGATCTTTACTTGGTGGCAGGCAGCTTCGGGCTTTCTGGGAAGCAAAACTGAAAACTGAGCAGGATGCTTGGATTGGGAAAGGAAAACCTAGGGACAGAGACTCCACCTGGGGCTGGCCCTGTTCCACCTGACCTTCCCATGGTCTCATCCTCGGTCCTTCTGCCCCCAGACCCAAGCCAGCAATGCGGCCTGTGTAGCGAAGTAGGAGGCCACAGGTGCAGTCTGGGTAGGGCAGAGGTGCCTGAGGCTTGGGGCAGGTGCTGGCTGGATCTTGTTTCCAGAGGATATATATATACACACATATATATATATATATATACACCCCAACACCCCAGAGGCCGAGCCAGACCAACATTCCTGCCCAAAAGCCAGATCTCCATTTATAGCCCCTGGGCAGACTAGCCAAGGGGGCTGAGTGCTTGGAAAGGACTGGGGGAAAATCAAAGGATCCACCTATGGAGACAGGAGAACTGAGCCCCGGGGTGAGCTGTGTGCTTGTCCAGATCAGTGGGCCTATAGCCTCAGTGGCCCTGCACTGAAGGGACAATGCTTCAGCCCATAGCCAATGGCTGCCTCTGTAGCCAAGGGCATCCTCCAGAAGGGGCGGCTGGGGTGAGGGGGAGAGTTTTGATGACTGTAAAACAAAAAGCAAACTTATACTCACTCAGACTCAGCATAAAATTTATTTCTGTTTTTGTTGTTGTTTGCTTGCTTGCTCAGACTTGAGGGGAAAAAAAAAAACTAGCTTTGCATGATTGGCTTGAAGTGTTTCCTTGGAGACGAGACACCACCGGGGCACTGCATGACAAAATGGACTTGCTCATTCCTCAGCCAAGAAATATTTGTGGTGCACCTACTGTGTGCTGAGCACATTCAGCCGAGCTTCTAAAAAACAAACAAAAAAAGGAGGAAACAATAGCTTCCATCGAAATCATTACTAACAGCAATTACATCCATTCCTCAATGTGGATTGAAGTCAAATGGAAGGGCATTTATGATGAACACCACATCTCTTGGTAGCAGACTGTTGTAATGTTTCAGCTGGCCAATGGGAGAGAGCAGGTCCCAGGCAGATGAGACTGCCTTGCCTGGGAAGAGGCGATGTGAGAGCTTGTGTGATTGATTACCTATGTAGTACCCAGGTTTTGCTGAAATAGAATGACTTGTAATGCATTTTGCTAAATTCAAATATAAGGATAGAAATCAAAAGAGCCCAAGACTGTTCATTCATTCATTTGACACTTAACCGCTGTGCCCGCCGTGGGATCGCTGCTGCAGTGGCTTCTGGAGATGCCACCGTGAGCAGAGCTTTCCCATGGTATGCTTGACTTCATGTCCCCCAGAGAGTAACAGACAGGATCATTCCAGAGGAAAGGCAGAGTGGCATTCCCCAAGCCTGGGAGACAGCTATCTGGGAGGAAATGGCCAGAGACATCCCGAAGGCAGCACTGGAGTTGAGACCTGAGACCTGAAAAGCTGCCGATCGTGGGTAGGGCCAGGGGAGAGGGCAGCAGGCTGGAGACAGCCGGCATGAGACTCCGTGGCTCTGGAGGAGGCTGTGCAGGGCTGAAAGAAGGGAAGGTAGAAGGTGGCTAACCAGAACAGGGCTATCTGAGGGGACAGTGGCTCCAGGTGATGTTGTAGAGACAGGGTGAGTAGGAATTCCTGGATGGTCATGTGCTTAGGGAAGGAGATTTCATCAGACAGGTGCAAAGAGCTCAGGGACCTCCGTCAGTCCCTGAGGCTGCTGTGCAGGGACTAGATTCCAGGAACAAGTGTGCTAGAGCTTGTCCTTCCCATCCCCCTCCCCGTCCCCTCCCCCTTCCCTAAGGCATGATCAGAACGGTGGCCTGAGAGGGGAATCGAGGCAGGAACGGCTGGAGGTGTTGGGGATCTCAAGCGATGGGAGAACGCAGCAAGAAACAGACTTCTGGGGAGGCAGGCTTCACTGAGCAGCTCCTTTAACTGGGGGATCAAAGGCTATTTAAACTTTTGGGGGGGTCAGTAGGGGCAATGGGGTGAGTGTGCGCCATTGGTCTGGGCCAGGGAGCTGGTGATCTGATGTCTCATTTGCACAAGGAGGAATTCCAGGTGCGGCTGGATGGGACATGACGTTATAAGGAGAAAGGAAGGCTGTCTGGCCACCTGACCTCCTCTGCGGGGGCATAGGTGGGGTGTGGGTCTATGTGCCCTGGGACATCCAGGTTCAGGGCAGGGGCCGGGGAGAAGTCCTATTCCTGACGGTCTCGGGATGAGATTTTCAGGGTTTGGAAACACCTTGACCCAACACTTGCTCCAGGCCTATTTCCCTGTGGCTCTGTGGATCCCTGAGCCCCACAAGAGAGGGGAAAGAGAGATTAGTGAAACCATCCAAGTCAGCATAGGGCAGGAGTTAGCATAGTCTAGATGGTGACTTAGAAGTGAAAGACCTGGGAGGTGTCTTACAGCAACCCTGGACGGGACTTCATCAGCCTTCGCCTCTGGACCTCTGGCTATGTGAACGCCACTGAAATCTTACATCTCCAACAGGATGTTTACTGTGAATTTCAAATCTTACCCACACTGGATCTTTGACCTGGCACTCACAGACCCACTGCGCCCCAGCTCCTTTCATCCAAAAGCCATCTTTAATGTCTCTCTTGTCCCTGTGTCCACATCCAATCATACAGAAATCCTGCTCGTCCCATCTTTATTTGTAAAGATTTAAAAGTTTTCATGTACACGTGTGCATGCGCTTTGCCCGCATGTAAGTTTGTGACCCACAAAGGTCAGAAGAGGGCATAGAATGGAAACATTAAGAAGATTGGTGGCTCTTAGTCAAGTCAGGGACACAAGCTGAGGTCAAGTCTACTTGCTGTGCACTAAACTTGTCAAGCATAGTCCTGCCCCAGGACCTTTGCACAGAGTCTGCCCCTCTCTCTAATTCTAAATATCTGCCAGAAGTAGCTTCTGTCTCTCTTCATCCAGGGTATTACATGAACAAGCATGCCAGATGAGCCTTCCCTGATTGCTGGGATAAAGAATATTTCTTGCTTTATTTTATTTTATTTATCTTATTTTGTGGAGTTTGTAATCCACCCCCATACCACAAACTTTCTTGCTTCATTGACTTCTTTTTCTTTTTAAGATTTATTTATTTAGTATAAATAAGTACACTGTTGCTGTCTTCAGACACACCAGAAGAGGGTCATCTCTCATTACAGATGGTTGAGCCACCATGTGGTTGCTGGGATTTGAACTCAGGATCTTCGAAAGAGCAGTCAATGCTCTTAACCTCTGAGCCATCTCTCCAACCCCTTGATTGATTCCTTTGTAATTCAACTACGTGCATAGGGCCTTGGTCGTGTTTACTGCTGGGTCCCCAATACCTGAATCAGTAGCTGGTCTGTGTGATCAGTGAATGCTGAATGAATAAACAAAGGTGAAACCATGGGATAAAGTATAAGCCCTTCATGACCGGGACCATCAGCACCACCAGTGTCAGAGACGAAAACCATTGGACTCCAAAGGAGGTTCCCAATGGGTAGAGAGAGGGCTTCCCAGTTTGTGAAAGGGCCAGTTAAGATGGATTCCAGAAGTTAGTGGGAAAGACACCTGTATCACCCTTGCTTAGATTTCTAGCATCCAGGAGAGACGACAAGGCAGAAGCAGGCCAAGGAAGACTTCTAGCCAGAGGCCCTCAAAACATAAGCATTGCGGGACTGGGGTGTGTTGGACTGTACAGGAGAACCAAAGATCCCACAATGATGTGGCTCCTTCCTTTTGATCTTGTCTCCCCAGCGAGCATGCAGGAAGACACTCAGTCTCCAGAGGAACGGAGCCAGAGCCTCCGGGGCCCCTCTCCCAGGTTAGCGCCCCAGGCAAAACCTAAGAAGCTTGCAAATTAAACCGGGCAAGCAAGCGGGTGCTGGAGACAGAAGCAAGCCTCCTGCCGCCATAGTCTGGCACCTCCACTGACATTTCCACATCCCTCCCTGATCTGGTTCTCACCCATCACCACGGTTACCCCTGGACGTGTCATTGTTCCTGGATATGAAGTGGACACAGACTTGGGAAGAGGTCATCTCAACAAAGTTATGCCCACTTTACCGCAGGTGAGGTCATTAGGCCGGGTCCTGGAAATCAGGACCCTTAAGAAAGGCACTTCCCAGGATGACACAAACCTGTAGCAAACAGGTTTTCTTCTTCTATGTAGACCCCACCCACCCCCGTGGATCTCTAGGCACTTACAGAAGGCATCCTGTTCACGGAAAGTAACTTGGGCGGAGCCCCTCTCTCCCTCCCTCCCTCCCTCCCTCTCCTCTCCTCTCCTCTCCTCTCTCTCTCTCTCTCTCTCTCTCTCTTCCCCCCTCCCCCCTCCCCTTCTCTTCCCCTCCCCCTCCCTCTCCCTCTCTTTTCCTCGGCTGTCCACACGAGTTTGAGTAGAATAGCTTGAAGTTTTAATGATGATTCCCACTATCCACAAACAGCGCCAGGTTCCAAGCCTCCTGTGGAAGTTCTCTGAGACATTCTCAGGCGGAGAATGACCAAATAGCACTGCGCCAGGCTTGCCCACCTAGACCTTCTGAGTCTCACTGTCTCTTGCACACTTCGCGCTTGGCTCAGTGTCTCTGGGTGTGTAACCATTTCTTCACTCTTCTCTAGAGCTCTCTTTGCCCCACGGCTTTGAGACTCTCTCCGAACCTCCTGCCATCTGATTTCTAAGCCCTATGCTGTGCCTGGTATCCCCACAAATCGTTGAGACAGAGTGGAGTCCGAGGTCAGCTCCGAAGTGAGCACGGAGTTCAGCACCCAGAGGCTGGAGGAGTAGGCACTGCAGAGGCTTGGGCAGGCTGCACCGGATAGCCAAGTGCTACCGCGTACGGCTGCCAGTCTCTGCCCTCCTCCCTAGCTAGGCAGCTGCCCCAGCACAGAGTCGCGGGAGGGGGCATTCCCTGGCCCCAGTGGCTACCCTGGGGACCCCAAGCTCCGCCCTACCACACTCCTATTGGCTTCAGGCGCCCCCGCCCCCAGCCTCCCTTTCCAGCTCCCGGGCTTTTAGGCTACCCTGGATAAATAGCCCAGGACGCCTGGCGCGAAGCTAGGGGCCAGGACGCCCCAGGGCGCGACTGCTTTCTTCACCACACTTCTGACAGGACAGGCAGGGGAGGCAGAGGACAGCCGGTGTGCATTCCAACCCTCAGAATCTTTGCCATTGTACTGTTGGGGTTCCAGAGTGGCAGAAAGTTAAGACGACTCTCACATAGAGAGTTGAGCAAGAGGCAGGACCCAGGAATTGGGACATGGAGCTACTATCGCCGCCTCTCCGGGACGTAGACTTGACAGGCCCCGATGGCTCTCTCTGCTCCTTTGCGACAGCCGACGACTTCTATGATGATCCGTGTTTCGACTCACCAGACCTGCGCTTTTTTGAGGACCTGGACCCGCGTCTGGTGCACGTAGGGGCCCTCCTGAAACCGGAGGAGCACGCACACTTCCCCACTGCGGTGCACCCAGGCCCGGGTGCTCGCGAGGATGAGCATGTGCGCGCGCCCAGCGGGCACCACCAGGCGGGCCGCTGCTTGCTGTGGGCCTGCAAGGCGTGCAAGCGCAAGACCACCAACGCTGATCGCCGCAAGGCCGCCACCATGCGCGAGCGGCGCCGCCTGAGCAAAGTGAACGAGGCCTTCGAAACGCTCAAGCGCTGCACGTCCAGCAATCCGAACCAGCGACTACCCAAGGTGGAGATCCTGCGCAACGCCATCCGCTACATCGAAGGTCTGCAGGCTCTGCTGCGCGACCAGGACGCCGCGCCCCCTGGCGCCGCTGCCTTCTACGCGCCCGGCCCGCTGCCCCCAGGTCGCGGCAGCGAGCACTACAGTGGCGACTCAGACGCGTCCAGCCCGCGCTCCAACTGCTCTGATGGCATGGTAAGGCCGGGACTCAGGAGGATGGCAAGTGGATGCGGGACCTGGGATATCTACAACACGTTTCTGAGGCCCTTGGGGTGGGGGTGTCCCTTATACCCAGATGCTCCTGGCATTTGTCACTGGAGTCGCTTTGGAGACCCAGGGCATGATTATGCCAATTGGGGATGGCATTAGAACACTGCTGCACAGACCCTGGGATACGCTTTCCCTCCTCCTTATTACCCTAATGCAGATTAGTGTTCCTGGGTGACTGTCCACTCTCAGTTTGACCCTGCATGCGACAGCTTCTAAAGTGTGGCTGGCTCCTACCTCCTAACTGGGGCTGGCCCAGTCCTGGAACCAGCAGCTGAGACTAAGAGAGTGAGGGAGGGGTGATGACAAGGAGCGTTGCTTGAGACCCACGCGGGCCCTGTAGGCCTGACTCTGTCATCCTTGATATTCGCAGATGGATTACAGCGGCCCCCCAAGCGGCCCGCGGCGGCAGAATGGCTATGCCGCCGCCGCCTACTACAGTGAGGCGTCCAGCGGTGCGTATTCTCAGCTGTTCCCAGCTAGCAGGCCTTTATTGGCCTTCTGTGTTCCCCCTTGAAACTTTCCTCACTCCCTAGGCTTAGTACCCTCCTCCCGCCTTCAGTACATACATACCCGTACCTTGGGATGGTGGGGAGGGGTGGGGAGTGGGAGGGGGCGTGGGGGAAGGGGCGTTGGTGGAGAGGGCAAAGAACTATGATACACACCTTCCTCTCCATTCTCCTTTTAGTCTAGCAAGTCCTCAGTTTCCCTTCTGCCACAAAGCTCCGTGCCTAAGGGGAGGAGACTTGAGAAGGGACTCGAGTTTAGATTACTAACCTTCCCTTCCCCCTCACAGAGCCCAGGCCAGGGAAGAGTGCGGCTGTGTCGAGCCTCGACTGTCTGTCCAGCATAGTGGAGCGCATCTCCACAGACAGCCCCGCTGCGCCTGCGCTACTTGTGGCAGATGCACCACCAGACACGCCTCCGGGTCTACCGGAGGGGGCATCCCCAAGCGACGCAGAACACGGCGCCCAGATCCCGTCTCCCGACGCCACCCCTCAGTGTTCTGCAGGCTCAAACCCCAATGCGATTTACCAGGTGCTTTGAGAGGTCGGCTGCCGCAGCAGAGGGCTCACCGTCTGCACTCCCGGGGATGGTGCCCCTGCGTTCATCACGCCCAAAAGATGAAGCTTAAAAGACACTCCTCCAACTGTCCTTTCAAAGCTATTCTTCCCTTTCAGAGGGAAGGGAAGAGCAGAAATCTGTCCCACTTCCGGCCCCAAGGAAAGGACTTTTTTTGTTGTTGCAGTCGTTGGGTTTAGTTTGTTTCGTTGTTTTTCATGCGACTCACAGCGAAGGCCACTTGCTGTCCCTCACTGGGCCAGAGCTGACCCTTGAGTGGCCAGGCCTTCCTTTCTTCATAGCCCCTAGCACAGGGGTGAGCCTCGCACACCTAAGCCCTGCCTTCCGCATCCCTGTTGTTTGTGGAGACACGGTCCCCACTTTCTGGAACCCTCCGGTCACCCACTCTTTCCCACAGCTTGCGCGGGGGCGGGGGGAGCACTCAGGTCTCTGCCATAACAGGTGTAACCATACCCCACTCTCCCCCTTCCCGAGGATGAGGACCACTTATTTTTTATATAAGACTTTTGTAATCTATTCGTGTAAATAAGAGTTGCTTGGTCAGAGTCGGAGTCCCTTGGGCTATATTTATCTCCGAGGCATGCTGTGTAGTGCAACAAAAACTTTGTATGTTTTTTTTCTTCAAGCGGGCGAGCCTCGAGGCTCACACGCTCAGGTGTTGGAAATAAAGACGCTAATTTATACAGCCGTGGCTCTGGCTTTTCCTAGGGGGGGGATCAGAAAGAAACTCCACGAACTGGGCGGGCTGTCACGCAGCGACCCCTGCAGGTGGCAGAAGGGAAGCACGGAGACTGGGTGGTGCTGGGTAAGAAGGACAGGCAGATCTCCAGCTGTAAGGAACTCCGGGGGCCTTGCCTGCCTCACCCAAGGTTGTAGCGGAAAGATGCACATAGGTTGGCGTTAGTTTAAAACTAAAAAAGCCGGGTGTGGTGTCTCATCCCTGTAATCTCAGCATATCTGAGAGGCTGAGGCAGGAGGCTGGCCACCCTGCCTATAAAGTGGAGGCCCTGCCTCAAAACAAATAACCTCTTTAAAATCAAATTTAAAAATTGGTGCTGAGGAGGTGACTCAGTTGATAGAACACTTGCCTGGCATGCATAAAATCCTGGGCTCAGCCCCCAGCACCATATAAATCTGTCATGGGGGGCACAGCTGTAGTTTCAAGGCCTGGGGGGGGGGTAGCCCAGGAAAATCATAAGTACATGGTCATCCTCAGCTACACAGCAAGTTCCGGGCCAGTCTGGGACACATGAAACCCTGCCAATAGATTAACTGACTAATTAAAAAAACTAGCTCTATCCACTTAAGATTCTGGCAGAATAAGTCTGTCCAGGACCAGTTATTGTTGCTTTCCAAATAACTCCTTTTAGGGACTCCAAAGTGTGTGCTAAGTTGAGAATGGTTCCTGACCATACGGTGTGTCCAGAGGGCTCTGTGGGAGCTTAAGGCCCTGGAGCCACACAACACCCTGAAGGAAGGTGGTGCTCCAGTGCAAGACAGCTAAAGGGCCCTGGGGATGGGTTATGAACCCTGTGGTACGTGCAAGCTCTTCATGATAGTGGGGCTGCACAGAGACAGCAGTCAGGGCATCTACCACTGTTTCATCTCACCAGAAGGTAGAGGCTCAGAGACTGGGGCGGGGGGGGGGGGGGGGGGCGCGGGCGCCCGGGACCAGCACATCTCTAGAGCTGCGGTGTGGTGCTTCCATTGGGCTGTGTGGGGGGAGGGGGAGGCCATTGGTGCAGCCGGAGTGCAGGGTGGGCTTTCTGGACAAAGTGCAATTGCAGATGTGTCGGGAGAGACAAGTGTAGACAATGGCCGTGAGGGAACACACACACACACACACACACACCGGGACCTCTGTCCTTCCCTGGAGTGGCCTGGCACAAATTCTCCCTCCCTCTAACACTTCTCCCTAGGTCCTCAGCGCATCCCTTTGTACAGATCCTCTTCTTGAATTCCCATAGGCCAGGTTCAAGACACCTTCAGAAAGGACCACTGCATCCAGAGAGTGGACTCTGCTCCCCCAACACCATCCTGGAGGAGCTGCTCAAAGCTTTCTCATTACTCTGATGTTCCATTGGCCTCTCAGAGCTCCACAGGGTTCCTTAGGCCTTGGAGGCCCCTCAGGGCTCCATCATAATTTTGCCCATTGGACAGATGCCAAGTCCTATACTCGAGGGGAAGAGGCCACTGAACACAACTCCTCCGGTTGGGAAGCAATCAGACCCTTAGAGGTTGTGTCTCTCCATGGTCACAAATAGGTGGGCAAGGACAGGAGCAGTAACATCAGCAGAGAGCTGCTAGGGAGAATCCTGAAGGGACTGGACAGCAGAGGGAGCTCACAGCACAAAGGGAGTGGGGCAACCTCGTGGACCCACAGCTGCTCAAGAGAAGCTGAGGAACAACGTGGATATGAGACAGGACCACATGGACCTCAGCTGAGCTGACTTCGGAGGGCAGCAGGGAGCCCCAGAGGGATCAACACAGGGAAAGAACAGAAATAATTCTGCAGTTTACAACAATCCATTTGGACTGGAAAAACAAACAGGAGCGAACAAGACAAGACAGATGTTTTGTGACTTTCCTGGGGGAGATGTGAACATATATCACCTCATAGAGAGAGGGAGCCATCAGCCCAACGGAAGGAAGGGTTCATCCAGTCCTTACAGGAGAGAGTGGGCAACTTCCGGGGAGACGCACAGTGAAACCCTGCCCCTAGAAAAATGTTTAAACTCCTCTTTTAAATATTTGTTTTTGTGTGTGTGCATATGTATGAATGTGTGTATACATGTGTGTGTGTGTGTGTGTGTGTCTGTGTGTGTGTCTGCGTGTCTGTGTGTACCGTGGTGCATACAGACTGTCAGAAGACAACTTGAAGGAATTCATTTTCTCCTTCTAAGACATCGGTTCCAGGGACTGAACGCACTCATACCATCCACTGAGCAGCAGGTGCCTTTACCTACTGAGCCATCTCATCAGGCCCCGGCTTTTCTTAACTATCTCTCTAGTCCAGTGGTTCTCAACCATCGGGTCACAATCCCTTTCACGGGTGTCACCTAGGACTGTCGGACAACACAGATGTTGACATTAGGATCATAACAGCTCAAATCACAATTGTGATGTATCAGTGAGGATTACTTCATGTTTGTGGGGGTCACCACCACATGAGGAGCTGTCCTACAGGGTTGGAACATTAGGAAGGTTGCGAAGCACTGGTCTAGCCCTGTTAATACACTTTAGATTACAGGTATCTGGGCCAGGAGGGCGTGTGATTGGCTCCTGGAGGGGTGAATACAGATATTGGGAGCCTTCCTGCCTCTTTCCAAGAGGGAATATTTGCTGCCCTATTGCCAGAGACCTAGCTACAAACTATACAGCTTTTCCCTGTTGTTTTTGTTTTTGTTTTTGTTTTTGTTTTGTTTTGGCACGGGCTTTCACTTTACAGCTAGGCTAGCCTGAAACTCATCGGGCCCTCAGCTCCCCATGAACACACCATGTCCCAGGCTGCCCTTGAAGTCTCAGCAGTCTTCCTTCTTCATCCTGCCCTAGAGCTGGGCTTCTTCCTGCAAAGCCGTTATGCAAAGTCGGTCCTCTTGATTTGTCGTTATGGCAACTGGTCAAGGTGTGCACTGCTTTGTGTTGGCAGTGGAGCAGCTGTACTGGAGCAGGCTCTGTCCAGAGGCTGCTGGGGACACTTGAGTGGCTCGTGTCATGCACTGGACTGGGCATGGTTTGTATGTGACAGGCGATGCATTGCAGATCCAAAGAAGGGGATTCGTCCAGAGGTAGATATGGGAATGTAAAGATGGTTGTCAGGTGAAAGGTGGGTAGCCTCTATACTGGGAACCTTTTCCCTACCTGGCAGACCGCCTTGGCTTCAGAATCGATGGCTCAGCAGTAGAGGGCAGGCTGCACACTGGCCACACTCATTTCTAGCCATGTGCACTTGGGCAGTGAACAGCCTGCACAACTCACTTTATGGTGGCTGGGGTGTGGATGTCCTGGAAAAGATGAAAGAGCTCCCGCCTCTGTGTTTGTCAGGTCCTGGCAGAGCCTCTCAGGAGACAGCCATGTCAGGCTCCCGTCAGCAAGCACCTCCCAGCATCCCCAACAGTTTGGTGCTGTATATGGGATGGATCCCCAGGTGGGGCCTTTCCTTCAGTCTCTGCTCCACACTTTGTTTCCATATTTCCTCCTGTGAGTATTTTGTTCACCCCTCTAAGAAGCACTGAAGCATCCACATTTTGGTCTTCCTTCTTCTCAGGCTTCATATGGTCTGTGACAGGACTGAAGGAGCTGAGGTGGTTTGCAGCCCCTTGGAGGGAACAACAGTGTCAACAGGCTAGACCTTCCCCCCACCCCCAGCTCCTGGGGACTGGACCACCAACCAAAGAGTACACATGCAGGGACCCATGGCGCTGGCCACATATGTGGCAGAGGATGGCCTTGTTGGACATGACTGAGAGGAGAGGCCCTTGGGCCTGAGGGTGTTCGATGCCCCAGTGTAGGGGAATGCTGGGGGGGGGATGGGGATGGGAGTGGGTGGGGGCGGAGCACCCTCATAGAGTGGGGGGGAGAGGGAGGGGATGGGGGTTCCCAAGGAGAGACCTGGAAAGGGGGAAACATTTAAAATGTAAATAAAGAAAATGCCCAATTAAAAAAACATATTTAAAAAAAAAAGAAAGAAAAGATGAAAGAGGCTCTGTGGAGGACATCAGATCCTGGTTTGCCCCTGAGTGGGCTGTGCTGCCATTACAGAGGGGACACAGAATGTTGCCAGTTGCAAGTGACAGAAACATCATTTAAACTGGTTCTAACCGTACAAAAACTGTATTAGTCCCACAGTCTCCGTGAACTGCGCCTGGACGCCCTTCTTTCCCCTGCCCCTCCTTCTGACGTCATTTGCTTATCTGCTCTCCTAGTCCGCTCCGGTTTTCTTTAGAAACTTGAGAGTTGCCTTAGATTACAAACTCTGGCCGGAGCATTCCAGGAGGAGGAACTGTCTGCCTGGAGCAACAAAGGCCCTGAGGCAGGGTTAAACCCAGGCTAACAGGCTCCAGAGAGGAGCGCTCTGCTTACCTCCCCTCTCCTCCCCTCCCCTGCTTCACCTTTGTGGCCTCTGCAGAGAGAGTCAGGAGGGAGATGAGAAGGCAGGCGGAAGCTAGGCCACCACACCTTGAAGGTTGGAAAACAGGCCCCCTGCTGTCTGCCCCTGTCTCAGAACACCTCACCTCAGAAGTACCTACTGCCTCCCTATTTTCAATGCAGATGAAACTCTCCCTGGCTTCTGGGGTCATTTTCACATGGCTGCATCTGAAGAATCCCAGAGTCATGCTGTCCAGCATACGCCTGCACCTGTGTGCTCACATGATAGCTGTCTTAATGACTCTACTATTGCTGGGGGTGGGGGTGGGGTGTCTTAGTCAGGGCTTCTACTCCTGCACAAACATCATGACCAGGAAGCAAGTTGGGGAGAAAAGGGTTTATTGAGCTTACACTTCCACACTGATGTTCATCACCACAGGAAGTCAGGACTGGAACTCAAGCAGGTCAGGAAGCAGGAGCTGATGCAGAGGCCATGGAGGGATGTTTCTTACTGGCTTGTTTCCCCTGGCTTGCTCAGCTTGCTTTCTTTTTCTTTTCTTTTTTTCTTTTTTCTTTTTCTTTTCTTTTCTTTTTCTTTTTTTTTTTTTTGGTTTTTGGTTTTTGGTTTTTTGGATTTGGTTTTTTCGAGATAGGGTTTCTCTGTGTAGCCCTGGCTGTCCTGGAACTCACTCTGTAGACCAGGCTGGCCTCGAACTCAGAAATCCACCTGCCTCTGCCTCCCAGAGTGCTGGGATTACAGGCATGCACCACCACTGCCCGGAACTCAGCCTGCTCTCTTATAGAACCCAAAAGCACCAGCCCAGGGATGGCACCACCCACAAGGGGCCCTCCCACTCTTGATCACTAATTGAGAAAATGCCCCACAGCTGGATCTCATGGAGGCATTGCCTCACCTGAAGCTCCTTTCTCTGTGATAACTCCAGCCTGTGTCAAGTTGACACACAAACCCAGCCAGTACAGGGAGGGAAGGGAGAGGGAAAAGGAGAGGGGGAGGGGGAGGGACAGGGAGAGGGACAGGGAGAAGGGGAGGGAGGGAGGGAGGGAGGGAGAGGGGGAGGGGGAGCGGGAGAGGGAGAGGGAAAGGGATAGCATGGACTTTAGAAACCTTAAAACACACCCCAGAAGCACACCTCTTCCAATAATGCCACACCTCCTAATCCTTCCTAAATAGTTGCACAACTAACTGGGGACCAAGTATTCAAGTAAATGAGCTTATGGGGCTATCCTCATTCAAACCACCAAAACAACATACATGTACTTAAAATGCACACCCAGAGGCTGATGTGCCATGACAGAGAGAGATGAGAAGCTAAGGCTTCAGGTCCCATCTACTGCATGAGCCTCTACCAAGGCCTTGGGAAGAAGCCTAAATGGCCTAGGTTTTGTCTTAATTTTCAGAATAAATTACATTAAGAAATCCGTTATGGTCATTGTATATTTCTCTTCTGGTTTATTCTTGTGTTTGGTGACATTTATGGGCATGTTGAAGTCCTAAACAAACAAAAACAAACAAAAACATTTCCTTTGGGTTAAGTGGAATATTTTTTTTAAATGGAATATAAAATAGAAGCAATAACATTGAGTGGTGAAATAAATTAAAATGATTCTAATGTTGTGAAGATGACCGTATCTGAAATGTATTTAGAGCACTGTTGTGGCTTGAATATGGAGTGTGCCTTGCAGGCACACGTGTCTGTATGCCGGTGGCCACGTTTCGAAAGGCTGTGAGACCTTTACAAGGTGGAGCCCTGGAGGAAGTACGTCACTGAGGGGCAGGGGGGCTGTTGGTCTTAGAGCTGACCTGATTCCTGACTGTAGGTGCTTTATGGTCGGGGGCCTCCTGCCCCTGTTACTACACCTTCCCTGACAGGACGGACTGTACCCTCAAAGGGTAACCTAAATAAACCCTTCCTCCCTTGAGGTGCTTCTTGTCAGGTGTTTAGTCACAGCAGTGAGAAAGGTAATTAATGTAACAAACAAAGGCATAGGGCCAGGGCTGTACCTCAAGGGTAAAGCCCTGCGCTAGCACAGAAAGGGGAAGAAACCCTTTTATTATTATCATCATCATCATCATCATCATCATTATTATTATTGTTGTTGTTGTTATTGTTAACTGTTTATTGCTTCTTTGTGAATTTTACATCATGCACACCAACCCCGGCCATCTCCCTGTCCCTGCATATCCACCCTCTGTCCTTGCAATGCCCCCCCCCCACCAAAAGAAAAAATATATCATTATGGAAGCTGTGGTGTGTCCGTCCCAGTGTGTCCCACAGTACACCCTTTTGTCCACACTTCTTCAGTTGCAAATGTTCACTGCACTGACTCCTTGGTCTGGTTCGAGGCCTCTGGCTTCTGCTACACTGTCAATACTGGATTTTCACTGGGACTCCTCTCAGCTCTCCCGTGGCTGCCCTGTGTCATGGAGATCCTTCAGCTTTGGATCTCTAGGACCAGTGCCTGAACATGCTTGCAGTTCATCGATGAGATAGATATTGGGGCAGGGCCAACTCAAGGCCCTGGAGCTGGGCCCGGGGGGTAGCGGAGATGGTCAGCCCACTCCCACACCCGTTGTCCCATACCCGTACCATCCGGGCAAGTTCT
Source organism: Apodemus sylvaticus (assembly GCF_947179515.1). Taxonomy (NCBI): domain Eukaryota; kingdom Metazoa; phylum Chordata; class Mammalia; order Rodentia; family Muridae; genus Apodemus; species Apodemus sylvaticus. The sequence goes on along the minus strand of NC_067472.1, from coordinate 168,477,781 downwards.
CCAGCACTGCCCCAGCCGGCTCATCCAATGCCACAGCAGGCGAGGAAGAGCCAGCTCTCCTGCTCTCATGCCCTCTGGGTCAGCCCATCTGCACCCAGGCCAGCAGGGCCAGCTCTCCCAGGATGTCCAGGCAAGAGCTGGGGCCAGCTCTGCACAGCACTAAGACATCGACACGGGCCCAAGCAGTAGCCCAGACCAGGCATGTCTGCCCGACCTTTGGTGGTAACAGACCCAGATGAGGTAGGGGTTGTCTCTGGCATAGTCTGTCCACCTGGACTAGGGGTCATCTCAAGTCTCCTCCCTGCCCAGGCTGGGTGGCCCCGGCCTGAGGGCTGTCTAGGGCATGGTCTGCCTGTCCACTGGTGAGGGCCAGGCTGGTGCTTGTCTCAGGTTTGCTCCCCACCTGGGCACCATAGTGTTGGACTGTCAAGAAAAAAAACACAACTTCTTAGTGGAGTTCTTTTAAAGCCTTTGATCTGGTTGTTCATCCAGCCAAGGAAGAAAAGTAAATTATATAAACATATTAGGAAAATAGTTTTTGCTGATCTGACACCAGCAAGACAACATAAAATTCATAAGATGCCACTGTAGCAAGACCTCGACGTCAACAAAAAATTTTTTGAGGGTTATCATTCAGGCAATATTTGAAATTATCACCATATGAGAAAATTCAAAATCCTTTGAGTCCCCACAGCCCATGGAGGAAAGAAACTTGAAATTTTCCCAAATATGACAGCAAGCTTGAAAATGTATGTGATGTTTCCAATATAGGTGTGAGCCTGAAAGAAATATGCTGAAGTTATCAATGTCACAACACAAGATCAGCCAGGTTGAATGATTACTCTGCTCTCTGTATAGAAAACAATGTAACAAAAAACGTTATCAATAGAGGAGTCTCTCAAAGGTTGAAAGACTGTGCACCTGGTATAGGGAGAAAGATGCAGCAAGACTAGAGAACACAGCAAACACAAGAGAGAGGGGGAGCAGAAAGGGGATAATTACAGGGTGGTGATTCGGAACAAGTCTGCTTGGTTATTTTGTTTTTGTTTTCTTGTCTTAGAAACACTTGAACAGCCTACATGCAAGTCATTATCATCTTAACATTTTACATTTGAAGGCTGGAAGATGTCTGGGTCACAGAAGTGTTTGTCTCCTGTCCTGAGGACCTGGGTTCCGTCCCTAGCATCCACATAAGAGCCAGGCACGGAGGTGTGTATCATAGCCCCAGTCTCTGTTAACTCAGTTTAATCAACAAGCCCCAGGATGAGCGAGAGGGCATGACTCAAAAAGTGAGGTGTGTGAGTGTGTGCATGCATGGAGGTATGGGAGTGTGTGCATGCATGAAGATGTGGGAGTGTGTGCATGCATGGAGGTGTGGGAGTGTGTGCATGCATGAAGATATGTGTGTGCACACATGAAGGTGTGGGAGTGTGTGCATGCATGAAGATGTGGGAGCGTGTGCATGCATGAAGATGTGGGAGTGTGTGCATGCATGGAGGTGTGGGAGTGTGTGCATGCATGAAGATATGTGTGTGCACACATGAAGGTGTGGGAGTGTGTGCATGCATGAAGATGTGAGAGTGTGTGCTTGGAGGTGTAGAAGTATGTGCATGCATGGAGGTGTGGGAGTGTGTGCATGCATGGAGGTGTGGGAGTGTGTGTATGCATAAAGATGTGGGAGTGTGTTCGTGCATGGAGGTGTGGGAGTGTGTGTATGCATAAAGATGTGGGAGTGTGTGCATGCATGAAGATGTAGGAGTGTGTGCATGCATGGAGTGTGTGTGCATGCATGGAGGTGTGTGAGTGTGTGCATGCACAGAGGTGTGGTAGTGTATATAGGCATTAAGGTATGGGCGTGAGTGCATGAAGGTGTGGGAGTGGGCGCATGCATGAAGGTGTGGTTGTGTGTGCATGCATGAAGGTGTGATTGTGTATGCATGCATGAAGGTGTGTGGGTGTGTGCATGCATAGAGGTATATATGTGTATGTGTGAAGGTGTGGAGTGTGTGCATGCATAGGAGTCAGAGGTCAGTGTCCAGTGTCTCCCCCTGTCGCCCTCCACCTTATTGTACACACATTTGGACTTAACATTTCTCTTTGTGAGAGAGCTGGTACCTATAAAAGGTGTAGCAGGGCCTGTGAGGTGGCTCAGTGGCTGAAGGCGCTTTCCACCAAACCTGAACACCTCAGTTTGATCCCTGGAACCCACAGGGTGGACGGAGAGAACTGATTCCCATGAACTAGCCCCTGACTTTGATGTGTGTGCACACGTGTATGCACACACACACACACACACACCAAATAAATAAATGTAATAAATATTTTGAGAATGGCATATTTATTTTCTGAAATTCAACTGGAGCTTTTTAGGAAAAGAAAAACAAATATCACAAAGTAGAACTTTTCCAGATAACCCATCGGAGACCATGCAGCCGAGCTTTGTCTCAGCATTGACTATTTATAGCCTTCTGGTCACCTGATCCCTTATTGTCTCCACTGTTTTATTAAGATATAACTCATGAGGGTGGAGAGATGGCTCAGGAGTTGAGAACACTGCCTGTTCTTCTAGAGGCTTCAAATTAGGTCCCCAGCACCCACGTGATGGCTCACAACTATTCTTGACTCCTAGAGAGCTAATGGTCTACATACACACACACACACATACATACATACATACATACACACACATACACACATACATACACACATACACACATACATACATACACACATACATACATACACACATACACACATACATACATACACACACATACATACATACATATATACACATACATACACACATACACACACACATACATACATGCAGGAAATGCTCAGATACATTTGATAGAATAAATAAATCTTAAAAGTATTTTTAAAGATAAAACTCACATGATATAAAATCTACCTCTTAAATTTTTCCTAGAAGGTGGTGCACATTTGTACTCAGGAAGGTGAAGCAGGAGGGTTGCTGCCACATGAGACTATCTTTAAAAAAAAACCTAGTGAATAAGTAATTAATAAAAACAATAATAAAGTTCATATTTCAGCGGCTTGTGCCACAACCATTACCACTGTCTGATTCCAGAACATTCTATTATTCTCTAAGAAACATGTGACCATAAGCCGTCCCTCATCACTGTCCTCCCTCCCGGGCCCTGGATGCCACTAGCCTATCCCCAGGACTCTGCCTGTTTGGGGGACATTTTATATGACCAGAATCACATAATGTGTGGCCATTTGTGTGTGGCTTCTCTCATTCAGCAGGTTCCTAAAGTTTATACACATTCATGTTAGTACATGACTACCATGTATGAATAGAGTTCTGTCATATGTCAAAATATTGCATTTTATCTATTCGTCAGCTGATGGACATTGAGCTTCTTCCAACTCTAAGTCTTTCTGAGCAGTGATACTGTGAACAACACAAGGTTGTGTATAGAAAAGTATAGTTCCAGTTCTCTTAGGTGTGTGTTGGCCACGGCTAATCTTACCAGCTTCAGGGATTTTGAGCCATATAAGAGTAAAACCCCTGGGCGTGTCTGTGAGAGCTTCCAGGAAGGCCCAGCGGAGGTAGGTAGACAACCTGGAATGTAGAGAATGATTCCAATCCTGGGTCCCAGCATGGGAAGGAAACACATAGAGGCTCTCCCTGTCTGTCTCAGCCCCACACCTGAATGTAGAGGCAGTGTGACCAACCACCTCAGGCTCCCGCCACACAATTGCAAGCCCAAACAAATGGTTAGGTTGCTTTGCCAGGTGCTTGAATACCAAATGGAACACCGAAAGCTGGAGTCTTCAATCTCTCTGTATCCCCGACAACACATAGTGTTGCCTGTGTCGTTGCAACTGTCATAGAGAGTATAGTGTAGTACTAAATGTGGTTGTAACTAATGGCATTTACTATCTTTCTATGTCCTACTTAAGGCCATCTCTACATCCTCTCTCCAGTATGATCATGCAAATCACTGGCCCTCTTTTAAATCGGGTTGTCTTTTTATTGAGTGAGGAGACTTCTTTCTACATTTTTCTGCTCAACAACTACATAGCCTGCCAGTAGCTCTCTCATTCCCATTCCGCTGTCTTTCCATTTTCTGCAATTTTCATTTCCTTTGAAGCACCAATTTCTTTTTTCAATGAAACTCAACCTTTGCTCATGTTTTTATATCATAACAAGAAAACATTTCCTACCTGGAGTTTGAGAACTAAACCTACCTTTGAGTTTTAGGTCTTGCATTTTAGAATCTGATCCACTCCTTTAAAACAACAACAACAACAACAACAACAACAACAAAACCACTGCCTGCTTGGGACGGGGATCCCAATTTGCTTGGCTTTGTGTAGATTTCCAGTTGTTCTAGCTCCATTTCTTGGAAAAGGCATTTTTCCTGCAGGCTGTCCCGTAGCTGTGTGCTTACTCCAGTTCCTCTCCATTGGTTTGTATACCAGTGCTTATACTGGGGCAGGGCAACTTTGAAACCAGAAACTTTGTAGTCAGTTTCAAAATCAGGAGGCCTGGGTCCTCCAGGTTTGACATTTTCCAGAACTGCGTGGGGTTTCACTTGCTCACTTTTTGTTTTTATCCAGTGTCCAGCACGGTGGTTCGCACCTTCCGTGCCAGCTTCTTGGAAGTGGCAGCCTGGACAGCACAGCGAGATGCTGTCCCAAAGCAGGAAAGGGAAGTACTGCTTTGTGTATCCTGGACTGCACCTTTAAATGGTGCCACCCACTTCAGGGAACTGTTGCCTGTGTGGAGATTTAAAGCCGTTTCTTGGTGCACATAAAAAAGTTCCCTAGGGAGGAACAGGGAGGTTGTTCATTCATTGTAAGTCCATCTAGAATTCATGGCTGTGTTAACTGAATATCGTTTCCCACAATTGCCAGTAAATGTGACTGCTGAATTGTTGTTTCTTTGCTTGTTTGTGTGAATGTGACTGCTTCTGAGTAAGTAGAACTGGACTGGGCATATTGCTAGACAAAGAGTAAGTGTAAGGCTTTTAGAACTGTCAAGATGGCTCAGCAGGTAAAGGCACTGATTGCCAAGCATGAGGCCCGAGTTTAACCTTTAGGAGCTGCATGATAGGTCATACAAGCTGTCCTCTGGCCTCCATGTACATGCCATGATATCTGTGTGTGTGTGTACATGTGCTTACATGTGTATGTGAATGCATGCATGCGCATTTATACATGTGTGTGCATGTGCATATGTGTCTGTATGTGTGCGTGTGTGTCTGTGTGTGCATGTATGCATGTGTGTCTGTCTATGTGCATGTGTGTCTGTATGTGTGCATGTGTGCATGTGTGTCTGTGTGTGCACACATGAATGCATATGCATATGTGTGCATGTGTGTCTGTGTACGTCTGTGTCTGTGTGTGTCTGTGTGTGTGCATGTGCGTATGAGAGAGAGGGTTTTTAAGAAACAAAGCTTTGTCCTGGATTTATAAATGTCGGCGTCACCTATCAGCTTTCAAAAGATTTAAATGTCATCCTGATTATTTTTCTGTGTAAATAAATATTCCCTTTAATCTCCAATTTTCTATTCTTTTTGCCATTTTTAAAAGTATAATCTTCAAAAAGGTTTGGCTTCAGGCCCACCCAATGATGCCTGGTCCTGGCCCTCCACAACCTGCTGGTCCATCCGCCATCAGACACCCAGGCACTCACTAGGGTGCCACAAAGCTCCCCACGGAGGACCTCAGATGTTCTGCAGAGGGAGGGGTCAGGGCCCTGCCCCGTGCTGCTCACACTCCCCTCTGCGCAGTGCTCTCCTGATCATCATCATGTGACATCTAGGGAGCAGAGGAGGTTCCATGTGAAGTCTATAATGATGTATGTTGTTGACATGGGTGTAGCCATGACAAACACCAAGGCCGTGGACCCATGGGAAGTGGCCTTGCCGATTCCCCCACATGAATCAGTCCCAAGAATGATGGCAAAGCCTCCCTGAAGAGTCCAGAGCGAGAGGACACTGTGGGCAAAAGCTAGCAACTGCAGTTTCTCTCTCCTGGGTGTTCACAGCCTTAGCGAGCTCACCTAGAGAGACTCTGGAAAGATTAGCTAGCTGCTTCCCCTCTACTACACCCAATACACAGGCTGAGGCTCTGAGTTGCCGGCTGTAGCATCAGAGTGTACACTCCCCTCTGTGGACCCCTAGTTTCCTGTACACGTGCCCTTTCTCCATTTCCTTGATTTCCTTGCTGACCCCCGTCAGGGCTCGGGCAGGAGTTGCCCCCATCATCCTGGCTCCATATCTCATTGTCAGAGCCAACAAGAACAGGGCGGGGCCTTTTCCCTCCCAAAGGCCAAGCTCAAGTTGATTCCTGTCCCCCAACCATACTGATGGCTCTGGCTGAGGGCCGGCAGGAGAGAGAGACGGGATCGGGGCTGGCTGGTCTGAGAGATGGGATGGGGTTAATATTGAGAGAAGAGGGAAGCAGAGAGAAACCGAGGACACTAACTCATTAAAAACCCACAAGACGGCAGCGGCCTTCTCGTGTAGATGTGGGAGCACAAGCCGGGAGAAGAGAGGCGACGGGCACACGCAGCAAGTGAGCTGCAAAACAGTGTCTACAACCAAACCTGCCTAGGAATTGTAGACCTCTAGGGACAGCTTCTGAAGACTGTAGACCAGGGTGTCCGGCTTGTGGCCCATGGGTAACAGGATAGCTGTGAATGAGGCACAACACAAAAATCCTAAATTCACTTAAAATGGTTTGGGATTTGTTTTTAGATTCTCTCTCTCTCTCTCTCTCTCTCTCTCTCTCTCTCTCTCTCTCTGTGTGTGTGTGTGTGTGTGTGTGTGTATATACTGCATGGTTCTGGAGTAGGGATGTCACAGAAAAGAGAAACATGTATACTCCAGTAACCCACAGCCTATGATTAAACACCTTCCAATTTTCCATGTGTAGCCCAAGATAATTCTTCATCCTATGTGATTGAGAGAAACCAAGAGATCAACGGACATTCAGGTTAGATGTTTTTGATGGCAGTGGCTAGGAATGTAGCTTCTAATAGCATCTAGTGGTTAGAAGGAAGTTAACTTGCCTATTATAAGAGCATAGCATCCCAGGTTCTCTGGTGCAGAGTGTCTTCAGTGCAGAGGTTGAGAGGCCCTGGTTTAATCACACACACACACACACACACACACACACACACACACACACACACACACACACACGGTGTTCTTCACCCTAATTAGGCCTTTTCTGCTCGTCTCTGGAGCCTCTGTCTCACCGTAAGAAGCAGCAGCTGCACACAGCCCAGCTCAGCACCACAGTCATCCTTCATGCTCCAAGCTATAGACGGGAGGCCAAGGTCATCAGTAACCCACAGCGTCACTACTAGCCCCTAGATTTGCTCCCCAATTGCCCACTAGAGGGAGTTGTGACTTGGGAAAGAGGACACCTGCCAGCTCCATGACCCATAATCCCAGCAGGTAGCCAGAAGCTGTTGTCTGGCCAGTATAGGTTAGATTCCAGGCCCAGCCACAAGATGGCAGTCTAACCCACCGGGAACACAGAAGCTCCTGACCTGGGAGAGCAGCAACAAACTCTGTGTCAAGCTGGACAAAAGCCAGTTCCTGAGCCCAGTAGGTGTGCAGGTGCCAGGTGTGACAACACAGGTACAGCTTGCCCTCAGCTACCCCTCACATTTTTCTACTCCCATCTAGCCTAGTTCTTCCTTTGAGCGGGGCTATTCCCATGGCGGGAGGCGGGGGTGGGGGAGGGGGGTCTTTCTGCATCCCAGCACTCCTTCCTGCATCCCAGAACGCAGGCGGTAAGGTTGCAAAGACAAGAACTAATCCCATCTAGCGATAAGTCATTGAGGCACCAGGAGTTGAGTAGCTTTCCTGAGGTCGCAACTAGCCAGAGGCAGACCACTAGAGACTGGAACCCAGGCAGTCTATTTTAGTTCGTGCTCAGAACCCCGAGAGACAGGACTGATCATCCTCAACCAGCCGCAGCTGCCAGAGAATTTTTTTTGGGCGGGGGGGGGGGGGACTGTAAGCCTTCCCTTGTGAAGAGGCAGGCAGCTACACTGTGGCTGGCTGAAAGGCAGGAAGGGGGTGAGGTGTTAGTATTTCTGAGGAAGAGGCTGCGCTTGGTCAGCAACCGCCCCCTCCCCCCAACCTTGTTTCTCTTTTCCTTGTTTTATTTCCACCCGCCCCCGCCCCCCCCCCCCCCCCCCGCCCAGTGCTTTCATCTTGGTTTTTCTGGGCTTTCTGTGAATGTCAGGCTTCTCTTGGTGTGAAGGGGAGGTGAGAGGAGGGACTTTTATGCCCTGCTTAGGGTACAGAAGAGGGAGCGCTCCTTGAAGCCCAGGACCAGGGGATGTCATCAGAGACCAAAGTGGGACTCTAAAAGTGGGGCACTTCTGATGGGGAGGGTTTCCCATCGGAGCCCAGTCTGCTTAACTCTCAGAGTGCGCTGTGACCCCTTGCCCATGGTGTTTCCCTCCAGCCCTGGCACAGCCATGTTTTTCTGGCACATCCTCCAGGCTTAGAATCTTCCTTACCCAGCTTTCTCTGGTTTTGTCTCTGCCCCTCCAAGACCTCATCCCTTTGCCCCCTGCTTTCCCCCACACCCAGGTCCCACCATGGCTCCCACTGGTCCTCATGCACGGAGTGGAGTCTGACTGGAGCTTAGTACCTACCCCTCTAAGGTTCTTGCTAAGTCCCTACTCAGGATTCAGCCTAAGTTAAAGAGTCTAGCCGTCTGGAGCCTCCCAGATCTCCTAGATTTCAGTGAGGGGCTTCACTGTCTAGGGCTCCATGGAAAGTAGCAGAGGGGGGCTCTGGAGGCACAGGATATCTTTATCTCTTTGATAAAGAGAGCTGAACTAAAGAGACATTTGGAGAGCCAAGCTCTGCTCCTATGTGGCTTCACAGACAGGGAAGTGGGGACAGCCTGAGCCCCTGAGGCTGGCTCCTCAGGTTCCCTGAGGAAGAGTCTAGGAAGCTCCTTTTGTGTCTGTCCCTTGACCGTTCACAGCTGAAGCTCCACATGACTCTGATTAAAAAAAAATATCTCACTTCTTGGGTCTCTTGGGTCTTTATTCTATTAATCCTAGAGTTGGGCTGAACATCCTGAGAGCTAGTGTCCTAGGGATCTGAATCAGGGCCAGGCCAGAGTGCACCACACTGGACCTCCTTGTGGTCAGGGAATGGGACAGACACTGGCCAGAGTGAGAAGGACACTAAAAGCCATTTTATCCCGCCTCGCTATCAGACCAAAGAGAATGGCTGTCTGGAGGAACGCTGGGATTAGCTTCCGGAGGGAAGAGGTTTCCTCACGCTCCTCCCCTCTTTGTCTGTCCATCTCTGCCCCTTTCTGATAACTCTGCCTCTCTGCCTCTCACCCCCTCTACCTCCCCACACTTTCCCCCTGTGGCATGACAATCTGTTTTCATTAGTGCTATGATTCCCATGATCAGGTGGGGAGATCTGTCACAGGTTTGTCCTAGGCTCCCAACAGTGTCTGCGGGTCAGTATAGACAGACAGCTGTCTGCACCGTTAGCAAGAGCCAACAGGTAAATAAGAGCCTCTCGCGTCTTAATTAAATCCCTTTGCCGGGGCAGCCTGTTCGACTGCAGTGGACTGAGATCAATAGGCATCTCTCCTAGTCCAGCGGCCTCTGAAGCTGGGCCTGACCTCCCAGTCCCTCTCAATCCCACCTGCCCACTTCTTTAAAAAGCTGGGAGTCCCTGGAGGCTGAGAGCTGGGTCTGATTCGTCCCTTGTGACTTTGTGCCTGGGATAGAATCTGGAGCAGGTAAGGAATGAGTAGCAATGATTGTTGATTAAATAAACCTATGGGTGGGAGGCAAGCATGGGTCAGGAGGACTTTGAAGTTAGAAATATGATCACTGTCCCCAGGATTAAGTCTGAATCTGGAGGAACCACAGCTCCTAGACACACATCAGGGGTGCCTGAAGTGCTGGGGAGTGAGTCTCTCAGTATTCAGGGAGCTGAGCAGTCTCTGAACATGTTTTCATAAGGCAGTTCAGTTTTTCTGGGTAAACTAAGGTCTGTCTGTCATTGTTGTGATAAGTCACTCTGGAGTCAGGAAGGGTTCAGGGCCTGAAAGGGGCCAAAGGGATTAAGAGGGTCTCGGGATTGATCATTAATGGTGACTTAGGACAAGGGGATGGTGAGAAAGGTACTATTTTTGAGTCCTTGTAAGAAGTTATCTCTAAAGGATCATTGGGCCTTCAGGTTCCCCGGGGGGAAGGGTCGGTTTTAAAGGATTCCTTGAGAGGTCAGTACTCCGTCCTGGTCAAGGAATGGCTTGTCTGCTCAGGATATCAGATGTCTCCTGGGTTAGAAGAGGAGCTGGCCGCCGCCCTTCTCACCTCGGTGTGACCCGGGGGCGCGGGCCCAGACGTCTCTGGGAGCCTCCGCCCAACTAGTGGAGCTCCCCTAGGGCGGAGCGTCGGCGGGTCCCCACCGAGCAAGAGGCAAGGAAGGGCGGGCGCCCCCAGCGCCAGGGTTGAGGGAGGCGGGGTTCGGTGCCGGCCTAGGAGGGGGGCGCAGAATCAGGGCTTTTTAGGACCCAGCGCGGCGCCTCCCTCCGGGGGCGAGTGCGGCTGCGCGCGCCGTGTGCCCGTGTCCGGAGAGCCGCGGGCTGGACGCGGACCGCGCGAACGAGCGAGCGAGCGAGCGAGCAGGCAGCGGAGCAGCAGCCCGGAGGCAGCAGCGGCGCGGCGGCGGCGGTGGCGGCAGTGGCCGCTCCGCGCCTCGCCTCCCTGGCCTCGCCAGCCTAGCTGCGCCGCGCCCGGACCTGCCACCCCCGCCTACCGGGCCCGACCTCGGCAGCGCCCCTCGCCTCGGCTGCCAGCGCCACCCGCCCTCCCGGAGCAGGGAGCGGAGTGCGGGGCGCAGAGACACCGGAGCCAGTGCCCGCCGGCCCCGCCAAGCAAACCCGGCCGGGAGAACCTTCGCTCGGCCCAGCGTGCCTCCGCAGCCGTCCGGGAGCTGTCCCTTCAGCACCGCCGCGGAAGCCTGAGTCCCAGCGCAGCCCAGCGGAACCCCTGACCCAGCCCGAGCGCACCAGGCGCTGCGCTCAGCGGCCGCCCTGCGGGGCAGCACCCTGGTGCCCCTACCCAGGAGACCCGCCATCTCCTCCGGGAGGCGGGGAGAAGGAACGAGGAGGGAGGTCAGGCAGCTTCACCCGCCACCGAGGGGAGTAGGCAGATAGGCAAGGAGAGCCGAAGGGGACCGGTCACGCAGGGAGGAGAGCAAGCCGCATCCGTCCCCACCGCACCGGGAGCGCGCTGCGGCGACCACCGCAGAGCCAAGCGCGGATTTCTCGTAACCCCTTCTTCCCCAGCTGGGGCTGGTCTATCGGTCCGGCCCCCGAAACGGAGCAGCTGACCTTCCTCTAAAAAGCTTTGTGTCGGTTTCTCCATTTTCCCGCTGAGATGATACCGGGAGCCCGGCCCCCCCATCCTCTCTCCCCTCCTCCCGGGCCTCGCCGCTGAGCGCCGCCCCACTCCCTTCCTCCCTCCCTCTTTACCTCCCTCCTCTCTTCCACTGCCTCCTCCGCAGCCAGGCCAGCTCCCTCTCACACTAGGCGCCTTAAAGACCCTAGGGAGCCCGCGCACACACCCCTGGACCCGCACCTGACTGACAGCTCCCTCTGAAGGGGCTTGGCTCGTTGGTTGGGGTGGGTGGCCAGAGCCGCGGTCCTCTGTGCCCCCCGACGGCTGGGGGGAGGGGGGAAGAGGCCCTGCGCCCCCCTCCCCGTCGCCAACTCCCCCTGGCGGCAGCTCCCATGGGTGTCGCTGGGCCGCGCCATGCCTAAGGGGGCGCCGCGATGGGCCAAGGGGACGAGAGCGAGCGCATCGTGATCAACGTGGGCGGCACGCGCCACCAGACGTACCGCTCGACGCTGCGCACGCTGCCGGGCACGCGGCTTGCCTGGCTGGCAGAGCCGGACGCCCACAGCCACTTCGACTATGACCCGCGCGCCGACGAGTTCTTCTTCGACCGCCACCCGGGCGTCTTCGCTCACATCCTGAACTATTACCGCACCGGCAAGCTGCACTGTCCGGCCGACGTGTGCGGGCCGCTCTACGAGGAGGAGCTGGCCTTCTGGGGCATCGACGAGACGGACGTGGAGCCCTGCTGCTGGATGACGTATCGCCAGCACCGCGACGCTGAGGAGGCACTGGACAGCTTTGGTGGCGCGCCCTTGGACAACAGCGCGGACGACGCGGACGCCGACGGCCCCGGCGACTCGGGCGACGGCGAGGACGAGTTGGAGATGACCAAGAGATTGGCGCTCAGTGACTCCCCAGATGGCCGGCCTGGCGGCTTCTGGCGCCGCTGGCAGCCGCGCATCTGGGCGCTGTTCGAGGACCCCTACTCATCCCGCTACGCGCGGGTAAGTGACTGCTTATCCATCGGAAGAACCTGACCCGGAAGGGCAGCCTTTGCCGCTTCCCACGGGCAGGGTGCACTGGACAGTGAGTGCCCAGAGTGTTCTGAACTGAAGGGGGTGTGTACGTGTGTAAGAGAAGGGGTGATTTTTTGCCATAACTGGGTTTGTATAAATGAGTTTATATTGCTGGTTGTATATGAATGTGTGTGTGTGTGTCTGTGTGTGTGTGTGTGCTGTGCATGCATATTTATGTAAGCGTGCTGGTGTATATTTGGATGGATCAAGTCTGTAGGAACATGTGAGCATATGTGTATGTTTGAATGTGTGTGACCACCCCTCCCCCCGACTCCTGTTTAGTGCCCATTCCTGCACTGGCAGACAGACATCATGAAGGTGGGAATTGCCCTCTGGTTTGAGGACAGTGGGGAGACTCCTTGCTTCCTCCCAGGTCGGGAAGCCTTTGGAGTAGAAACAGTGTCTTAACCTGCTGGGAAGCTAGAGACAGACACCCCCGCTATCGTTGGGGACCTCCTTTAAGCCATTTGAGGAGGGGGTCTTGGGCATGCTCAGAGTTCAGAGCTTGGTGGTCGGTGTGGGTCTGGGTGAGGAACATAAGAGAATGGTGATCTCTGGGACAGCTGCCTTCTCAGAACTAGGAAGAGCTAGTCCTGGAGGAAGGCAAAGCCTTAAGCTCCTGCTTTCTCTGGCCCCTGGGAAGAGGCTGGCAAGAGAGGAAAACCTTAAGGGAATATACCCAGAAGAACTGTGTGAAGTGGGTGTGTCTTCCTCAACCACGCCCCTTTAGAAACAGCAAATTGTTAGAGGGGAGAGAGGACATCCTGTTCCTGACCTTGGCTCTACAGATGGCCTCCCTGGATTAGTTTCCTCTGTGAAAACCGGGAGCGTGGTGGGTTGCAAGGGCCATTGGGTGGACCATCTGTTGCTGAACCTAAGAAGGAGACCCCAGAGAGACAGCAACCCTGGAAGACACACTCTCGGTCTTCCTGGGCTCTGTTCTCTGGCCTGACGAGTACCAAGGAGGAACGATGTTGTAGAGTTGGAAATCTAAAACAGCCCCTCCCCATCTGTAAGCCACCGCCACCCCTCCCAGGCAAAACACTACCTCTGCCCGTCTGTTTACTGCTCCAGGACCCTTCTCGTTTGCTGACAGGAGGCTGAGCCAGAGCTGGGGTGGGGGGAGTGGTGAGGAATAAGAAGAAGCTGAAATCCGCAAATCAGCGGACAAAATTTGGGAGCTGGGGGAGGGTTCTGAGGTACCGAGGACAAGAAAGGGCTGACCAGACAGACACCTGACAGATATGATGCTAATGTAAAACAGACAGGCATATGGGGATGGGGCAGCAGTTCAAAATCTCATTCCTTGGATCCTAGAATAGGCATTGTGGGTAGGGAGAGAGCACTCGGCCTCCCGTGTTGCCACTGGGGATCTTGGACAAGGCCGGGTAGGAAGCAGAAGGCCAAGTGAAATCTGAACCAGAGCTTTCTGGGACCCTATTCTTCCCTGAGATGGTCACTCCTCAGAATGGCCTCTCCTTAGAGGTGGCCTCTCCTCTTCCCCATCTCCTTGATGACAGAGGCCACTGCAGCTAGAGGATTATGTAACTGGAGGCTATGCTGAGCTGTGGGGAGGGGCTGGGACATGGGACTGGGAAAATTAGCCAGCAGACGCTGGGAGAGAGATGGCTGGCAGGCTAGACTGAGACCTGGGTTAGAGCAGCCCCTCCACTCACATTTGACCTTGGCCCCTGGAAGCTAGGTCAAGTAGGACCAACGTCTTTAAGGTAGTTGCAGAAGGCTGGGCCCCTCCACATGCCACCGTGGGCTCCACTTTGATCAGTGCACCCATGTTTCTAGGCATGTGAGGGTTGGTAGGGTGTATCCATCCTCCTCACCCAATCTTTCCACCCACTGGCCATTCCTAGGCTATGAGGAGGCCTTCACTCAGTGGAGACAGATAGACTATCTGAGGACATCTTGAGGGCTGTCAGTATAAGACCACAGGCTGAAATGTTGGGAAACTCTCACATGAGTGTCTACTGAAGAACGGATGCAGGGAAAAGTTGGACAGTCAGAGGTGGAGAGTAGGGCACTGGGGTATAGATGGGTATTAGTGGGTACCCCCTCAGGATAGCAGAACTACTGTCTTTTCTGGTACCCTCATGGAGAGGCCATGGACATGGGTACCACATGAGGACACTGAGACCCACAGAAGGAGCAGAAGTGAAGGCAGAGCTGGAATTAGAACCAGGCTCCTGGTGCCTGCCTGCTGCCTACCTGCCTGCTACCTGCCTGCCTACCTGCCTGCTGCCTGCCTACTGCCTGCCTGCTACCTGCCTGCCTGCTACCTGCCTGCCTGCTACCTGCCTGCCTGCTACCTGCCTGCCCGCCCACCTACCTGCCTACACCTGCCTGCCTACCCGCCTGCCTGTCCAGCTGCCCGCCTGCCCGCCCGCCTGCCCACCCGCCTGTCTGTCTGTCCGCCCGCCCACCTGCCTGTCCAGCTGCCTGCCTGCCTGCCTGCTGCCTGTTGCCTGTTGCCTGCTGCCTGCCTGCCTGGCTGGCTGGCAGGCCTAGCTGCATTGCACTGCCTGCTGCAGCCCTGCACAGAGACCAGCCTGCTGCCCACCTCCTCCCCTTTCCATCTTTGCTCTGCTGCTCCTCCCCCTCCCCCCACTGTCACCTTCCTTTCTTCCTCCCCCTCACAGCCTGGAAAAGCCTTCTCAGATTGGTGGGTCTGGGTTTAGGATTCTTTTTTGTTTTCTAAATTTCAGACCCAAATCTCATGTGTGATATAGTCTGTGTGTGTAAAACAAAAACTAGAAAGGCTTGTGCGTGAGATTCTGTGTGGGTGTGTGGGAGACTCCTCATGTGTAAGAATAAAAATATGTTAGTGAATGTGACTCTGGGAGCACATGTGTGTGTTCTATGTGTTTGTGTGTGTGTGTGTGTGTGTGTGTGTGTATGTGTGTGTCCATAAGAGAGATTCTTGTGTCAAAGAAACTGGATGTGAGATTGTATGTGGGTTGATAAATGGTGTATGTGCATGTATGTGTGTGCATGTGTATGATGTGTGTGTGTATGAGAGAGAGAGAGAGAGGGAGAGAGAGAGAGAGAGAGAGAGAGAGAGAGAGAGAGAGAGAGAGAGAGAGAGACTGTGCATGCATAAGAAATGCCATGGATGAGACCCCAGGTCAGTGTATCTCTGAGCCGTATGTGGGCAGGTGTGTGCATGTGTGTGTGAGCTGTGTATGTGTGTAAACTATGTGCTCAACACCACCTATGCACATGCAAGGTGTTTTGTGTGACAGGCTGTGTGTGGCTATGCGTTACATGTGTGACAATGTGTGCTTTATATGAGAGGGATCTTGGCTGTGTGTCACTGTTGCTATTAGTGCTTATGTGTGAGAGAGAACTGATGTGGCCTGGGAGTACCTGGAAGAAGATAATATTCTGCGGGTTCCATGCCTGCTGTCTCCACTTCCTAAGATTCCCAGAATGTCTGACTGAAGGCATCTCCCTCCACGTCATACCTCAGAAGACCCATGACCCAGCCAGGCCAGTGTGGATGTATGGGCCAGCAGTGAGGTCACTTGCCCCAAGGAGCTGTCAGGATGCTGGCTGTGGAACATAGGAGCTCCTTGGTTGGAGAAGGAAGGCCCATCAAGGGGTAGCAGTGCTGGCTAGAACAGCTAGTTCCCTGACCTTCCAGAGTGGGGGGTGGGGAGGGAGGTGAGCTGGGGCGAGCTGGGCTCCACCTGCGGTCTGGGGTGAGGGTTGCAGCCTCAGACACACATAGGCTGTGAGTGGTGATGTGACTTTGGAGATGAGGGGATGAGGGGCTTCCTGGAATGAGCTGCCTCCTGGAGTCACACTGGGCAGACACTAAGGCGTGAGCAGGTGTTGGCCTGGGAGAGGCAGGGGAAGAGCAGTATGCAAAGTCGCAGGCCTGCGAGAGCTGGTGTGTGGAGCCAGCTGGCTGGGAACCTGTCCTCCTCACCTCAGAGTCAGCTGAGGTCAGAGGCCCTAGGCCTTTGTGATTTACATGTCACCGGTAGCATTATTCATTGTCATATGAAGGCCAAGAATGGTCTCTAGGTTGCAGGCCAGGAAGAGTCCCTAATGTGTGTGTGTGTGTGTGGTGACTTCAATCTCCTCAGGTCATTTGATCCAATGAATGCTAATGACCTCAGAATTGGGGAAGCCCTACCTCTGTACACTCTGCTGTCCATCTCTCCTGACTCTGTCCTCTGCCTCTTTGCCCTGTCCTTTAGTCTTTGGGACCTGATATAGCCCTAACTCTTCTTGGCTCTCTTGGAAGAGAGTCACCTAGTGGTTACAATGGAGAGCCCAGCTAAGGACTTCTCTTTCCTCCTTGGATCCCACTTCTGAGGCAACTCTGGGAGTCCTGAATGGGGCATGAGGCAAAGATGAACTATTAACAGGAACTTCTTTGGAAGCTCGATCTTCCCCAGGACAGGGCATACTTTGAGACATGGTAGCATGATAGCCCAAGGCAGTGTGGTCCAACCAGCCACGGGGATTCTTTACTTTGCATTTTTTTAAAAAAAAAGTGTGTGTCTTTAAGTCCCCAAGGCCCTTTTGGTAAAGAAACCACAGACCAAGTATCTGGTAAGTAGGAGGTCTTTAGGCCACGTCACTGAGGAAGAGTTGCTGGGAGGACTGACCATAGAGGTTCACAGAGAGAATGTCTGAGCTGATCATGGATGGTCACAGCACACAGGAAACAGGAAATGCAGGTTGCCTTTAGGGCTTGTCTTATTGTTTTTGCTGGCAATCCTGCTGTGGTGGCTTTCTTGTTGTCTTACCTCACAACCGGCTCTGAACTTCACCCTAATCCCCTCTATCATCATCCCTGCCACTGGTTTCAAAGCTCCCTGGTCCCCTCAGGCCCACGGCTCCAACACTTTGTGACTGTGTTTCCAGCTCAACTCCCAGGCTCTTCCAGTCCATTTTTTTTTCCATTTGGCAAGCACAAGGGCCTTTTCAACTGAAAAACTGGTCAGGTCGCCAAAGCCCGCGGGACTTCCCAGGTTCATGCTGGGGCCTCTTGGGTCCAGCCCGATTCCAGGGTGCGGTTGTCTGGCTTTAGCCAATGCTCGCTTAAATGATCATCTGGCCTGGCTTAGTTGCTTACAGTTGCTAGGTCATGTCCAGTTCTCTCTGGAGGACTCTTTCTGCCTAGCTCACTGCCCCTCCTCTATTCTTCATGTCAACCCAGGAAACAGTTCTTCCTGGCCCCAAGAGACGGCACCAAGGTTCAGTCCCAGGGTCCTCCTCTTCAGAGCAACAATCTGGTCAGCGACCGGCTGTGCGCTAGAAGTTTTGCTCAATTTAGTTTTATCTCAGCCAGGTTCTAAGCTTCCCCTGCACTCAATGTAGTATGAGCTTCTGTGACAGGGGGAGGTTGAGGGCCAGAGAGGACAGGTTTCTCAAGGTCACAGGTGAGCAGGTTGTCTGTCACCTCCTACCACAGTCTCAGCAGGTCCTTGAAGTCCTACCTTGGGGAAGGTTTGGCGCCCAGGGCAACTTCAGTGTCTGGAGGTTTGGAATTGGCTCCCAGAAGCTTTGAAGGTTGTTGGCCTAGTCTCTCAGGGAAGACAAGACATCTCAGGGGTGGGGGAGGGTTCTGCTAGGGGCTCATTCCAGGGCCCACTGCCTGAGCCAGAGACCTCAGGCCTCCCACGACAGCTGAATTTAGTGCCTCTGGCTATTCTGAGCAGTCTCATGACCAGCATATTCCACTCTGGACCAAAAGGTCAGGGCCTTAAGCCACACCCTGCTGTCACTCCTGGATCAGCCTGGCCACCACCCCAGTCCCAACCGGATCTGTGAAGGTGGCTCAGAGGCAAAGGAGAACCTACGAGACTCCAGGGCAGGTGTCTGCCAGCCTTTGTTCAGGATATAGGATATGGCATAGATGGCTGTTCTCTGGACAGACACCTCCAGTCACTACAATTAAAGCAAAAGTTCTTCAAGGGCATGGCTTAAAGTACAAGTGGATAGGAAAGCAGACCTTTTCCCAGATCACAACAATAAGCACAGGGACCCATGCACTGGGGCCTCCAAGTGGGGGCTAGCTAGACATTGGGCTCATCTGTGAAGAAAGCACTAGGGCAGGGCGGGGGTGGGGGTGGCGGAGTCAGGAAATGGAAAATTACCATCAGGAAACATAAGGCTGAATCGGCTGGAGCGGTATGCACCCTGAAGCCGGGCTAGTGCGACCAGGCACCACGAAGCACGGGGTTCGCAATAAGCCCATTTAATTCTTCCCCTAAAGTGGCATTTTTCAGGAAATGCACAGGTGGGCTGTTCCGGAGGGGCTTAGGGAAGAATAGTCGCTGTGTTCTTAATCCAGGTAGATGGCGCAGGCTCAGTGGGCAGAAGACACTACCACCACTGTGTCAGTGGGACCCAAACGCAAAAACCCAGGCTTTCTGCTGCTCTTAGCTCCCAGTTTTAAAGAAACACAGAGCGCGCCTCAGTGTACTGCCTGTCTTACTAACCCCCCCCTCCATCCTCTCTGGATGGAGGAAGAGTAACCAGTTATTTGCCCTTTCAGAGCCTCCGCACGCCTGCCACACACACTGCCTTGGCTCACAGACCCTCATCCAGTTCTCACAACACTCCCCAGAACCACATTATTATTATTCCCAAGCCCCTGCCGCAGCACAGCGAGGCTACTCATACTCAAGAGAGGTGAAGTCACGTGTGCAGGATTCCTAAGCTCAGGAGCACAGCCAGCCAGCATTCAGAGCCTGCCTCCTGTCTATGTCCAGAGATGTTAGGGTCGGCCGCCTGCCACGCTCCAGGCCTGGACTTCCATCTGGTTCCCAAGCACCTGGCCAGTGGATCCTGCTCCGTTAAGTCCTGACCCAATTGATCGATCGTAGCAGGAGGGTCATGTCCCCGTTGGGTTAATGGAGCTCTTAAAGAAGAAAGTGTCTCCCTAGCGCCCAGCCATCTCCCATCCCCACTCGTAATAGCTGGATCCTGCAGGAGATGGCAGAGGAACCAGGGAAGAAGAAATGCATCTTGTGTGGGGCACAGTGTGGAAAGAACACTGGCCGCTCCTTAGCTCTGACTTTGAGGCCTGCTGTGTCTCCGACTCTCCCTGTTGGTCTGGTTCCCTCGGACCTCCTGGTCTCCCAGTT
Source organism: Apodemus sylvaticus (assembly GCF_947179515.1). Classification (NCBI taxonomy): domain Eukaryota; kingdom Metazoa; phylum Chordata; class Mammalia; order Rodentia; family Muridae; genus Apodemus; species Apodemus sylvaticus. Next base: position 168,458,201 of record NC_067472.1, on the reverse strand, counting down.
TTGTCTTCACCTCTGGGCTTCCACTCCTCCACTCCCCACATGTGCTTTCTGCTCGCAGTCTACCCTCCTCAGATCCCAAATCTCAGCCTGGCCCTTCTCCCTTTGGGCTCGGGGCCCCCCCGCGTACCACGGCACCCAGCTTGCACAATTTAGACTAGACATGGGTGGGCAAGCTCTGAAGGCCTGGAGCTAGGGATGTTCAGACCATCAGGTGTGGACAGATGATATCTCCAACAAACTCCAGGTTGTAGGCATCAGACAACCAGACCAGAATAAGATGTATAGCTTCCCACTGAAGCTGCTGAGATGGTTTGGGCAAGACCCAACTCCTTGGGGGCTACGGTTTCTCTCTACCTGTCATTCAGGAAGGTCGTTCTTGGTGAGCACTAAGAATCTCTTAGACATTCTGGGAATTTTAAGAATCCTGAACTTCAGCTTCTCAAAGGAGCTGAGAGACAAGTGAGTCCTTCTTTTCTTCCCTTCCATACCCCAACCTAGCCGCCTTCCACAACATCAGTGAGATCTCTGGACCCGAGTCATGGTATCAAATGACAGGGAGCCCAGGGGAAGGTCTTCAGAGCCTCTTCACTTGGCTTCAGTCCACATTCAATCTATACTCATTCGTTCATTCAAAGTTGAGCAGTCACTGCCAGGCTGGAGAGAGAGATCACCAGCCCCGCAGCAGGCTCACACTTGGGGTACCACTACTTTGGGGTATGCTGTTCCAGTTTGTCGGGAACCAGCTGTAGCCCTCTTGCCTTGGCCTTTTTCTTGGCTGTCAGCCATCAGGGAGCAGCAAGAAGCCATTCAGAGGGGACCTGTGGTATCAGACTATACTGGGGAAAGGTCTTACCACTGGCTGTCATGAAGGCTTAGAGATAGATGGGGCAGACCATCCTACCCAGGGTGACCCTTGAGAACTGCTCAGGGTCCTTCAAGAAGTTCAGATTCTTGGGCTATGTCCTGAAAGGGTTACATTCCTTGAACTGTCCATTCCTGGGTGACATAACTGTTAGCCAGGAAGAGTTCCTGTCATGGGGACTACATAGATGTCTACTGTTCCAAGCATGGCCCTTTGTCCAAAAGCAACAGGAACTGATGAGAGTAGAGTTGGGGCTTGCTAGAAATGAGGACTCAGGCCCCAGCCCAAATGGTCTTGTCAGAACCCACACTCCAACAGGCTCCCTGGATGACTCTAGGGCATTGGAGGCTTAGAGGTGCTGAGGTAGGCAGTGGTTCAGGGCCTAGGAGGGGAAGCGGTAGGACCCATGGTGCACTAGATAGTATGTGTAGATTGGCTGTTCTATGACTCTGATCTTCCTCATAGCCTGGGGGTAGAACCCCTTCTCAGCAATTCCAACCACCTCTCTCCAGCTACTCAGGCATAATGCTTTTGGCTGGGCTGAGAAAAATGGAACTTTTCCTCACATGCCGGCTTCAAACACATGCAGAGTCCATCCACACACCATCACCCCTACCCTCTCTAGCTGAAGGCTCAATCTCATTGCTGCAGCTGTCTGTCTTCTTTGCCTCAGCCCTGGCCACCCTGTCCTGCCTAAGGCCCCCTCTCTACAGGGTAACCTAGGCTACTGTGACCCCATCCATCCTTCATTCTAGCTCACTGTAGATTTGGTCTCCCTCAGAGGAGAAGCCCAACTCTTTCCAGTGACTTATGGTGTCTGTCGGGATACTCGGGCACCCCAACCTTTGTCTTATGTCCTCCCGCCCAGCTTCCGCTCACTCATCTTGTTAGCTCTTCTTCTCCTTCATCTTGCTTCTGCCCCCCGCCCCCGCCCCCCGGCTCCCCTCCATTTTGGCATCCCAAGTTTCTGTTGGACATTTGACGTTCTGTATGCTTTCCCTACTCGCCTTGCTTATTGGTGCTGCTAGTATGTGAGTTCCATGACATCAGTAATTTTAGCCCCTTTCGACCAATTGTGGCAAAAAACCTAGAACAGTGCCCGGAGAAAAATGGGAGCAAGATGGGTGTTGAAGGTCAGGTGGTCTGTGTGGGGGTGGGGCATGCCTTTAATCCCCTGCTCGCAGGAGGCAGAGGCAGGAGGGATCCAGTGTGAGGCTGGCATGAAGAAAACCATTGTGGGACCTGAGTTCAAGGTCAGGCAGGGGTTGTGTGCCTTTGAGTTCACCCCTCGCTGAACCACTTCCTCCTCTGCCTACCTGGCAATTGCTTCCTCTCCCCTGCTGGAGCCACGATGAACAGGCCAAGGTGGGGTGACAGACCGTGGTGATGTCTAGATCTGGGCATGGTTGCCTTGCTACTGCAGGCACTCCAGGTCTACAGGTGGTGGGGTTCACATCCACGGCCCTCTCCTCACTCCGGCGCCCCACTCCCAACCAGAGCTCCGAGACGAACACACACAGCTCCCAAGTCCTGCGTGGCACAGCCTAGGCGGACTTCTCCTGGGACTCTCTTTCTCTTGAGGGTCAGCCAGGTTTTCTACCTTTCCCTTCACAACCTCCCCACCCCCTCCCACCCTCCTTCCTCCATCAACCGTGTTTGTGGGAAGTTCTAGGTATTAGTCACTGGATTTCAAAACAGACTCCTTCTCCTGAAGGCCTAGAAAGGATTTTCCCCCCTAATTCCTCTACTTGGAGCCTCAGTCATGCATTCAGTAAAAGAACATGTTGGACAACTCTCTCTCTCTCTCTTATCAGTTCCTGGCTCTTTGACCCTTGCAATGTGACTCAAAGTCCAATCTGTCCCCAGGACAGGCCTCTTGAATGGGGAGACCTGAGTTCAAATCTCAGGCCCACTATTCACCAGCTGTGTGACCTTGGACAAGTTCCCTAACCTGTCTGTGCCTCAAGAGAATGCTATTAATAGCTCCTGACTCATAGGAAAGTCAGGAGGATTAAATGTGTTAAGCACTCGGCCCAGAACCCAGAACGTAATCAGTGTTTAATTATGTGCCTCTCATTATCTTCTCGCCAGCTTGTGGCCCTAGAAGACCCAAACTTTTACCCGGGCCCCACCCACTTTCTTCTTTGAATCCCAGATCCTCTAAAAAATATCTCTGTGAGGGGTCACCTAACCTACCCTGGCCCTTAGAACCCCATTTTTTCAGACTTGATCTCCCAGGATCTGGTTTCCGTGATGTCACTCTAGGAGACAGGCCTGGATTCTCCCATGAGACTTCTGTGTCCTGTAAGCAGGTCACATTCCCCTTGAGCCTCAGTCTCCCTGTCTGTTGCAATGGGCTGCTTATCCCTGTTCTTCCTCCCCCTCTAGAGGGAGATGACAGAATTCCACCTGCTGGATGAGAGGGAGGGAGGGCAGTCAGGCAGCTGACATCAAGTTCTGGCCAGGAGCCAACCCATTTCATGATCTTAGACGCTGACGAGTGTGCAAACGTGGTGGGCCTGGCAGTGGCGGAGGCCATGCCTCTTGGCCCCAGCATTGCAGCTTCCCTGGCAGGGAAGGGGCAGGCTCAGGGAGGGGGGCGGTGGCGGGGGGTCTCTTGGACCTCAGAACTGCAGGATCCGGGGACCAGGCTGCTGTTGGTGCCAGGGGACAGTGCGCACTCTCAGGTGGGGCTACCCCGTCACGCTGGCGCCAGGCTTAGTGGGGACGGGCTAATATTAGCAGGGGCAGCCCCAGACAGCTGAGCTCAGGGGGCCTCGGGAGCCAGCCTCACTGTGCCCAGGCTGAGGCCACTGGAGGCATCGTCGTGGCAGGCAAGGGAAACTGTCCCAGCCTCTGCAGGGCCTCAAATGCCCCTTCCGCCTCTCGTCCGATGGCTGCCAGCCCTGTGTCTACATTGCCCATGGCCCACAGCATCCTGGACCCTTTCTTCTCTCTGTCCACCACGGTACAGGAAGGGACTCCTGCATCTCACCTGCACATAGAGAGCCTTCCCAGGCTATAGTTAGTACTCTGTATTTATTTATTCACGTATTTATCCAGCAGTTATTGAGAAGCACCTACTGTGTGTGGTGGGCACTGAGGTCTGTGCTAGGAATGTCTGGAATGGAGCCAGAAACAAAACTGTCAGGCACTGGTGCCCTTGAAACCTTACATCCTGGCGTGTGAAATCGAAAAGGAAACAGTGGATGTGCACCGTGTCCCAGGGGCACTGGTGCCACAGAGATGGCGATTTTAGCGGAGGTGGCACTGAAGGAAATGTGGGAGCGAGCCACCTGACAACTGAGCAGCAGAGAGAGTTAGATGTGAGCCTGTGAGCAGCAGGTGTGTGCAGAGGCTCTGGGTACTGCTAGGGGACGGTGGCAGATCAGGTGACAGGTCTGTGCTCCCCCACACACTTCCTGCAGGATGGCAGGGGTGAAGGTCCTGCCTTGGTGCCCTCCCCAAACCTGCCAACCCAAGAGCCCTCTCCTCTGACCTCCCACTCCATGGCTACGGCAGCGCACGCAGGCTGGCTCTTCGCGGAAGGGAGCTCCTGCTTGGCTTTAGGGTGACTTCTGTCTTCTTGCTGAGGACCAGCCTAGCTACCATCAGCCTGAGACTGGCTCCAGAGCTGGGTGTGAAGCCAGAGGGAATTAGTCGGGGGTCCTGGCAGACGAAGCTTGCACAGGTGCCTCCAGCCCCACGGCTGCTTCCAGCCCCACGGCTGCTTATAAGTTTCCCACTGCAGCGTGGGTCGTGAGGGCGGCTGAGAGAAAAGCGGTGGGCCTCAGTAGCCATACAGCCTGGGTCCATTCTGGATCTGCAGAGTTGAAGCTGTGTGACCCCATGAAGTCCTCAGCTAGCTCGGCTCACCGGCAGGAGGAAGAAGAAAGAAAGATACAACGAGTTCTTCAGAATTCCGCCAGGACAGATGCGAATTAGATCCTTCAGGAAGGGGTTTTGTGAGCATGTTCTGCTGAAGTCACCAGTCTTGGTAGTTCTCAGAGCACAACGCGAATGTCTACAAATAAAGCTGGTTCTTACTGGAGTGGCTTCCGTGGAGCCCCAGGCCTGCTGGGTGGGATGGGTCCCTGAGGACATTGCCTGCCCTCTTAGATGGTAGAGGAGGCCCCCCTTTTGAGTCCTGTTGCCAGGTCAGGGTTGGAGATGTACTTCAGACCAGAGCCGCACCCCGGGGCCAATGTCTCACTCATTAAAGATGAATTAGTATGTTCAACCTCAGGGACTTTCTGAGGCGCTGTGAGGAACATGGCTGCCTGCTGAGCCAGGCCAAGCCAGCCGGAGCCCTGGAGTGAGGGCCACAGCTGGGCTCCCCTCATCTGCTGAGGGTGAGCCCTGTGCAGGGTGCTGCCTCACTCACGGAGCCGTAGATGCTCTTGACTTGGCTCCTAAGAACCCTCTACATCTGGTGCCCAGCACATCTGGCTCCCGGCCTTCGTTTCCTTAGCTGTAAGGCACATGTAGTGGGGTTGGAGAAGAGGATTATAAGGAGAGAATATTGTTCCTAGTAAGGCCCTGCGTATGGGGAGGCCACCGTGTCAGGGGCAAAGCAGTGATGTTGGGAGGAGACAGGGCAAGAGGAAAGGCCATGGCCGTGGCCAGGGCTGGACTGTGGTATTCCCTCTGTCGTGGTATGGAATTGATCTGATGCTATCTGACTGAGTAGGAGTTTGTATCCTGTGGTGGGGTGAGCGTCTGAGGAGCAGAGCCCCTGGCCTGGCCCCTGGAAGCTGCGATAGCACCCACTAAGGGTGGGATCTGGCAGCACCCCCTAGGCCTGCACTCAGATTCTTCAGGCTACAGTGAGGCCCTGGCCGAGCCAAGAGACGCAGAATGTACAAGCCTGGTGGCCTCACAGCCTCGGGGCTGCGAACCACCGTCACCAATGATATATTTAGTGGCACAAAGGTCAGAAATGCCAGGCCCTGGCTTCCCTTCTGGGCAGCAGGAGTTGTGTCTCCTGAGGCCTGGCTGTCACCAGGCAGATGTATTTTTCTCTCTCTCCCTCAGTCTGGGAATTTGAGTGCAAGCCTGGGGGTGAGGAAGCCTGGCGACACCTGTGCCCGCAGCCCTCTCTGAAGTCTGGGGGCTACCCTTGGAATCCTGTGCACTGGCTCCGGCAGCCCACCCACCCTCCCTTACAGGCCCCTTCTCAACCTCCTCTAGCTCCCAGCCTCCCTGCCTGCCCTTGCTTGTTGTCTCCTGTGATGAGGGTGGTTTTTTGCATGATTTGTAAAATGGATACGGCCTTGGTGACAAGTTTTGGTTTCCCCTCCCTTGTAGAACGGTTGCCAGACTTTATTCCTGGGCTGTCCTCAGTGCTCCAGAGAGCGTTTGCTTATTCCAGCCTTCTAAATACTCTACCAGGGTATATGTTTCTTGGACTCAACAGAAACCCACGAAGGTACAAAGTACACCTAAGAGCATGAAGTGCCTGGATAGATAAGGAAATCGATAGATTTTTTTTTGTCCACACGATGTGTTTCCAAATAGTCTTGCAAGGCAGAAGGATTTGACATTATGCCCATTTTATTGACAAAGGGGGGAAAAAGGTCCAGAGAGATTAACTTATTTGTCTAAGGTCACCTAGTTGGTAATTAGTAGAAGATGAAACCCAGGCCTTATTTTGAAAGTTATGGTGATCTGCAGCTGGGCCAGTCTGAGTTCTTTCTGGCTGTGGGAAGTGATGGTTCTATGGGCAAGAACGACATATCAGATGGACAGATGAGTGACAGAGGAAGGAAATAATGAATGGAGAGATGAGTCTGTGAGAGCATGCAGATGAATGGGGAGGAGGAGGGGCATACAGATAGGTGGGAACACAGCTGGGCGGGAACTGGGTGGATGGATAAATGGGTGGGTTAGTGGGAGGACGTATGCATGTCTGCGTGGGTGGATAGATGGATGAACAGGGGAACACATGTGTGGAGGTATGGAGGCATAAAGGAGTGCATGGATGGGTGGCTGAGTACACAGGAGGGTGTTGGGAGTGTGTATGTGGAAGAGGGGTGGGGTGTGTGCACGGGTATGGGCACCCAGTCTTCTGCGCATGCACAGAGGTCAGAGGAAGACATCTGGCTTCCTGCTGTCTGAATGAATATAGTTCTGTTTCTGGCCTTCGAGGCTAATGAGGACGTGCTGCCTCCCATCACACGAGCACATCCTAGAGAATGGGGCGTGAAAGCTGAGGAAGCAGAGAGAGACTGCCCGGAAGCAGAGGTGGGCTCTGCGGAGGCGGACGGAGGGGCCTGAGGGCTAGGGTTGGAGGCTGATCTCAAAGGCCTGGCCTGCCCTAGGAAAGAAGAGGTCTTCACAGGGAAGGGAAAATGGGCTCAACCAGGGAAGGCACGGGAAGCAGAGCATTGAGGCAGGACATGGCTGGGGCTGCTCAGACCCACCTCCCCACAGCCACCGGAAGGCAGATGGAGAATGCTGTGTGGCCACAGTGAGCGTGCTATGGTTTCATTCTGATTGGGAGTGGGGGGTGGGGGTGCGGTGCTGTTTCTCCTTTCTCCCGGTCACCAGCCTGGGTGAGCAGTGAAGGCAGTGTGAGCTTCGCTGGCAGGAGACATGGCCCTGAGAATGAGGTCTTCCTGAGGACCAGAGCTTAGATGGAATTCCACCATCTTCCTGCCATTTTCCCTAACATCTCCGGATTCTAGCAGGATTTTATTCCAGTTGCCTGGCAAAGGCAATAAAGGGACTGTGGGCCTCGATGGCCAATCAGTGAGCTTCATGGGACCTGCAGGATGGCGTTGGTGCTGCAGTCTGGAGCGTGCTTTCCTAGCCGGAGCTAAGGCTGTTCATCTGCACAGAGCACAGTAATGTGAGCTCCAGCCGCCAGCAGCAGCGCCCCTCAGCTCTGTTCTAGCACTCCCCAGCACCATGCTGCACCCCCATCCTGCACATACACATACACTGGTCCCCAGCAGTCTCCCTGGGAAACCAGGTCCCAGTGAGTGCCTGGTGTGCAGCTAACTGCTCATTACAGTCACGGCTGCGGCTAAGTATAGCTCCTGCACACACAAGACCAAGACAACAAGGAAAAGCCTTTCCATAAAAAAAAAGCCCCACATGCAGATACCCAGACAGCCACACACACTGCGCCCACACTCACACACATGCTCCCACATCACACACAGTGGTGGCCATGGTCGCATGGACACACACTTGTACCAACACAGTGTTAACTCATCAACCCATTCATCCAGTAAAATGTCTATTGGGTGATCAGAGTGTGGTCAAAAGCAGATGTTCCGGAGCCAGGAAAGAAAGAAAGAAAGAAGGAAGGAAGGAAGGAAGGAAGGAGAGAGAGAGAGAGAGAGAGAGAGAGAGAGAGAGAGAGAGAGAGAGAGAGAGAGAGAGAGGGAAGGAAGGAAAGAAAGAAAGAAAGAAAGAAAGAAAGAAAGAAAGAAAGAAAGAAAGAAAGAAAGAAAGAAAGAAAGAAAGAAAGAAAGACGAGTTTCCAGTCATGACTGGGTCATCACGCTTCTGGGTTCTATTATCATGGGTGGGTGGCTTACTTAGTGACTTTGAGCCTCAGTTTCCTTTGAAAAATTACCACAAGAAGGTTACCATGGCTGCCAGGGAAATTCCCCAGTAGATAAGAACACTTGTTGGGCAAGGAGGAGGACCTGAGTTTGAATCCCTAGCACCGGCATAGAAGTTGGGTGTGGCCGCACAAGAAGTTTGGTTTTTTTGGGGGGGGGGCGGGTAGATTTGGTTTTTTTCAAGACAGGGTTTCTCTGGAACTGGAACTCACTCTGTAGACCAGGCTGGCCTCGAACTCAGACCATGTGTTGGAAGCATTATCTAAAGATGTTATTTCCGAAGGTGGTTATATCTTGTGATGTCCGGTGCCCAGTAGGTGCTCAGCCAATATACTATTTTAATGACTGAATGATTACATGTTTGAACGCTACGTCAAGGGGGTGGGGGTCAGATGTCCTCTGAGCCTTCTCCTCCCAGGAGGTCTCCACCCACATGTGTCCATCCCAGGCCAGTCAGCAGTCTGTGGCAGAGCCCAGGAAGCTTCCAAGAGCCAGCCTGTCACAGTGGGTGGCACTCGTTCAAGCAGCAGTCCCTGAACTCAGGTAGCTGGATGCTAGACCCCAACCCCAGAGCCAACTCTGGCTAACTCCTGGTCCCAGCTCGGGTAGGCACAGGAGTCCCACAGGCTCCGACAGACCCTGGTGCAGACGTAGGGCAGGCTGGGGCCTCTGGCCTGGCACAGGGCATGTTTGCATTTGCTGAGGGAGGAACTTGGGTCCAGTCTGGGTACAAAACAAACTTGAGGCTTTGGAGACGCTGCTGTCACTGGCTGTCACTGTTCCCAACCTTTGAATAAACCGACTGCTAAACTACCCAGGCCATCCCCTCCCTTCACACCTCCTCAAAAGGAAAGTGACATTTCCTCGTGCTTTTTAAAGCCCAGACTGGCTGGGCCAGGCCTGGGTGTGGGGTGGGGAGGGCGTGGGTGGCACCCGGGAGTCACACAGCCCATGTCTCTCCTCACCTTGAGTGATCTCAGGATGCTGGGAATAGGCATGGTCTCATCTCCTCCCTGTGCGCCCCAGATTCCAGTGCCGGTGCCCAGATTTCAAAGTCCCCGATCTTGCACCCATATCCAGGCTTTGAATTCCTTCCTCTGTTGCTGTTCTGTCCCACAGATGGGCCAGCTGCCACTGAACAACAACACGGACACCTTCGACTGACCGGTGTCCTTGCTGGAAAGGTCCCGCAGTCACCTTGTGTTCATCTCCGTGGGTGACACATGCCGTGCTTGCCTGGGATGGTCACTGAGGTCTTTGTGTAGCAGCTGTTCCCATTGTCAAGGAGATGAAAGAGATTGTGCCCAGTGTCACTGTATACAGGTGTGCTGTCAGTGAGCACCCCAGCTGCCAGCACAGACCTGGCTCTGCTCTTAGTTCCCGAGCCTACTGACTGCCCAACATGTGCGGCTGAGTGTGCCTGCTTCCAGTGGGGGCCTAGAGAATGGCTACAGAGGGTGTTAGTGGCCACTTTAGCCACAGATTTGTGGAGAAAGATGATCCTTTCGCAAGTTTGGAACTAGATATGCTGTCATTGTAACAAAGCCCAGGCAGACCCAGACAACAGCAGTACCTGTAAACCCACAGTTGTGTTCAGCACGTGTAGACAAGGAGCAATGGCTTAACTTCCTCAGAAGGCTGCAGGGAGAAGCTGTGCCCAACATGCACACAGAGGACTGAAGCCCACAGATCAGGAGGTGTGTGTGCCCATGACCCCCTCTGCACAGGTGGGAAAATGGTGCTCTAGGGTTTGGGGAAGGGTCCCTCTTTCTCCTACTAATTAGAAAACTTGGTTGGACCCTGAGGCAGAGCCAGGCAAGATTGACGGAGCCAGCTACGTCTGCGACCTTGCATCCTTATGAAAACTGAGAATAGGGGAGTCACTGAGACCCATCCGACTGGACTCTGAATGTGGGTGAATGTTGTTGTATGTAAATCGCATCTCAGGGAAGCCTGGGTGTTAGTGTAAGATGATTCACAAGCACCCTGCGAGAAAAAGAAAAAAGAAAAAGAAAAAGGAAAGTCTTACTTTCTGGGGAGGCTGGTTCAGATTTTAACCTCATCAGATGGTGGGGTAATGGACCACAGAGATGCCGAGAAAAGGGCATTCTAGGCAGAGGGCGCAGCTGGCGTAAAGCCCCAAGGCAGACATGCATCCAACATGTTTGAGGGATATGTCTGAGGATGCAGATGTAGGCAGGAAGGTGTGTACATCTTAGTAGGAAGAAAGGCTGGAAGGGAACAAGAGCTCAGATCAAGCAGGGCGTCTCCTACAGGAGAAATGGGAGCCCTTTCTGCACCCTCTACAGAGGACTGACACAGCTGAGTGTGTGCCGCAGCCGTGTGGGAGTTCAGAGACTATGGCCACAGTCATGGGAAAGATAATGGCGTGGGTGGGCATGGGTGGCAGCATTGGGGGTGGGGAGGGCTCAGAGTGGGGTGGGTTTAAGCAGAACCACCAGGATTTCCTCACAGATTAATGCAAAGTGCGGCAGAAAGAGATGCTGAGGATGGCTGCGAGGGTTTTGGCAAGGATGTTCTGGAAGGGTGGGGCTGGAGAAGCCTGCGGGGGTGGCGGGTGCTCAGGAGTTTAGCTGCCAGGTTAAGCTTGAGTGAGTTACTAGAACACCACTTGGGGATGCCAGGGAGGTGGGTGCAGGAGACCTGTATTCAGGGGAAGATCCAGGCTGGAGGGAAGGCTTCGGGAGTGTGCTGTGTGATGTTCTCCCTACAGGAAACAGAATTGGAGTCATAACTGAATCAGCCTCTGTGTGTGTGTGTGTGTGTGTGTGTGTGTGTGTGTAGTTAGGGCATCCTTCAAGTACGAGGCTGGATGCAGGGTGTAGAGAAGACGTGGGAAGGCTACCAGGAGGCTATGGGGTCCCCCCCCACACACACACACTATACCAGAAGGGACTGAGTGGTCAGGAGCAGCTGGTAGTGCTGGGACCCCATGGGAACCCCAGGGAAGACGGGCTCCATTCTCTGCTCATCCTGTGGCCTCTGTGCACACCGGTGCTTCCTCTTGGAAGCCACTCTAGCCCCAGGGCTTGACAAAGGTCCTCTAGATATCCGGTGCACTCCCCTCAGACACCATGTGTAGGAACATCTTTCTCTGCATAGCTGCTTAACCCAGGTCAGTTCACCTGCCATCCATCCCTGTGTGCTTCCCCTGTTTGGTACCCTGCACAGGCTGTGAGCGCTCGCCAGTGGTTCTCGTAGGCAGTGTCCGCTGCCCTCTCTGTGCCTGCTGTCCTAGAGTCACCTCTTGTTGTACTCCCCCTAACACACACACACACACACACACACACACACACACACACACGAGTCTGGATCCCATATGACATAAAGTGGACACTGGAGCAAGTTTCCCGAGTGGGTTCCTGATAAACTCCTCTCTACCTCTTCCATGGAGCTTAGAACCTCACTTCTCCTAAGCAGAATGGAGACAATTGAAACTACACTGGTAATAACCCAATTTGTTTGCTGTGTGTGTGTTTGTGTGTGTGTGTGTGTGTGTGTGTGCGAGAGAGAGAGAGAGAGAGAGAGAGAGAGAGAGAGAGAGAGAGAGACTGTGCATGTGTGTGTGCATGCATGTGTGCATGCATGTGTGCATGCGTGTGTGTGTGTGTGTGTGTGTGTGTGTGTGTGTGTGTATTGTTCACATGAGATTCAAAGTGGGAAGATAAGTAGTAAATGACAGAAAGCTGTATCCACCGCCACTATTATGGAAAGATTAATGTCTTCCTTCCTTCAAAGGCAACTTGGGATAAATGTGAAGACGAGGCATAAAGAGTAAGTGGAGAGGAAAAGAGATTTTTGAGAAAGCTGTTGTCAAGCCCTGCCTGCCACATCTTATGTGCACATGTCTCAGGGACACACGGAATCTAGATTTCATTTTCCTGCATAATGGGGGCTAAAAAGATTCCTAGAGAGAAAGGATGAGGCCTGTGCTCTGGGGAACGTGCAGGATGATGGCGTCCAATAGAGCTGTGTACCGCCGTGATGAGGGCAGCACCTGCCAGCCCTGGCCACCTATTGTGGGCGCTTAACATCAGCAGGTCTGAGCTGGCTTGAGGAGACTCGAAACTGGAGTGTGGAAGGAGCCTGGTGGGAAGGTGGCCAACTCAGCTGAGTCCCAGCACCGCCCAGTGTAGGCTGGCTCTCTCTGTGTTCTGTCCACTCGAGAGGGAGCACTGGAGAGGAAGAGGTGGAGGTGGAGGCGATTTAGACAAGAGACAAATACGTCTCTTGGAGGTGTCTAAAGGCCAAGCGCGTGGCTGTGTCAGTGTCCCTTTGCAGACAGGCACCAACAGTAACTTCGATTGTAGGGTCACTTGCAGAGGGAATTGAAAACGCCCCGTCTGGAGGTCCTACGGGGGACTCCTTATTTCCTGATCTGAAGAATCCTGTTCCTGTTTATCTTACTCCAGTCTGTGGTTTGTTTGTTTGTTTGTTTGTTTGTCTTTTATTTAGAAAGGGTTTGGAATATATAAGACACGCCTCCAGAGAAAACAGATACAAACAGTACAGAGTTCCCAGGCAGTCAGAAGGACTGCTGACCCATGCCTCTCAGAGCAAGCAGAGGTGCACACACACCGGGAGACTGCTTGTCCCAGTATCCGAGGAAGGTCCCAGGTGGGACACTGGTGTGCTCTGAGTCTGACATATTTCTGGAGAGGTGAGAGCAGGTCACCTGTTGCCTCTACTGCCTGCTTCTCAGTATTTCCAGGAGAGTGTGTCAGGCCTCTTCTGAACATGGGGGACACAGTAAGACAGTACAGCCACAGTTCCCTGAAGCCTCTGTCACATGAACAAAGGCTGGAGCCACGCTGGAGCGTCCCGATGGGCTCTCAGGGACACCACCCTGATGACTTATGTCACGAGGCCGTGTCCATCTGGCTGTTTGAAAGAGCTGCTGAGTTTTGGGGAAGCTTAGGCTACAGGGTGGGGTGGAGCTGACCTACCACTGAGAACTCGGAGACTTTAGGGTCAGGATCCTTCCCAGAGACCTCACGCATGCTCCTCCAAACAGAATGTCTCGCTGGGTTGGCAGAGCTTTCTATGACAGTATGTAGAAAGCACCAGAAAAGCAGGGCCCACTAGAGTCCCAAATTGGGATAGAAATTCACAGGCAGCTATGGCTCAGACCGTACTTGCCCTGTGGCCTTGTTCTTCCTTCACCCCGAGCCCCAAGTCCTCCCAGCCCCAAGCCAGGCACTCAACGCAGAAAGCCTATATCTCCATCCTCTGAGAACTATGGCCCTCAGTGCTGGGCCTTGGGCACAGCTAGCGTGGTCCATGCAGTACAGGTCACGAGGGCTGTGCCTTCAGCTCACATGAGGAGAAGGCTGTCTCCTGCTGCTGCTCTGTAGTTAGTAGGCAGGTGGCAAACAGAATTCAGGAGGAAAAAAAAACTCTCCCCTAAGCTGGTGTAGCTCTTCTCCCCCTTCTCTGGTAATTTGGGAAAAACCAAAACTCTAAACCCTGTGTTAGAAGAGAAACTATGGTCTGACTCTTGTTCTACAGATCAGGGAACTGGAAGTTTGGGTGATTTCTGCACCCCATAATTCTTCCCTGAATCTGGAGGAAGTCTCAACCCTCAGGGCTTTCCTCTGTTCCCCCAATTGTATTAGTTCCTAAACTGTGTTTATCACTGTTCCAATCTAAGGCCCATAGGACTAAAATTTCCCAGAGGTTACCACCCTGCTATCAGACTCTCTGTGGCAGAGCTGGGATTTGAACACTGCGATGGATGGAAGCCATCCCCAGGCCTCCGCTATCCCAGATGGTTTTGCTTTCCAGTCTCTCTTCTTGTGCTTCCTTGACCGTCAGATTAGAGCTATGTGAAGTACTAGTGTCATCTTGCCTTGTGAATCCCAAATGCCAAGTAGACCTGGGGGTCTCCAGGCCACCTGGGGCATATTAATGAAAAGAATATCTCTGCTCTTGTCCATACCTGCTAAGCCAAGGCTCCTTCCTGGGTGGGCCAGGGCTCTGCGTTTGTACGTCTGCTTTCTTGGTCTCCTGGAAGCCTCCGCTGCCACCCTGGTCCCGTGAGCCTGTCCCGCCTTCTTTTGCTCCCCACCCCACCAGGTTCCTCCTTGAAGGGGCTCTAACTCCAGCTCTCTGTCCACACTCCCACAGAGTCTGGGTCCACCCCTTTGTCCTTGTTGCTAAGTCCTGGGGCCCTTTGCCCTAGCTTGTCAAATGTCCCTGGGCTGGGCCTTAAACACACAGCCTGACGCTGCGACCAAGGCTGACCTTGTCGGACTGTGTCCCTCTATGACTTGGTCACTGTGCTAATCATTCAGATAGGAAGTGGCTTTAGGCTGAAAGTAGACCTGGTCCTCTGAGGGAGAGTGGTGGTGTTTTGTGCCTCAGTTTCCCTAGTGACCCCTGGATCGATAGCCTCCTTTTCCTGGCTGTTAGCTGCTCCGCTTCTCTGATGCTGAGCAGGGGGCCATGGCCGATGGTCCAGGCAGATGGTGAGCTGGGCAGGTTGGGCATGGCTGACGTCACACTTGAATGTCTCTTTGCTCCTGCTTTCTCTTGGCACTAGTGCCCTCTCTCCCCGCCCTTCCCCACTTTGCATTCACTGATTTATGGCATCTGTGCACTTGAGAGTCACAGCGTGCATGTAGAGGCCAGAAGGAGTCGGTTCCCTCCTGCAACTATGTGTACTCCAAGGATCAAACCGAAATTGTAAGATCTGGTGGAGAAGTGCCCTTACCTCACGAAACATCTCACTAGTCCCTGTGTGAGGGACTTGTCTTGTTCCGTCACTGTCGCATGGATAGGAGTGAGGAGCTATCCAAGGCCACCCCGTAGACCTGGGACTAAAATTCAGGCTGGCTGATGTCAAGGTCGTGCAATTTCTGCTCAGCTGCTGCCTCCGTTGACAGAAGGACCTGAACTCTTGGCCCAGGGCAGAGAAGGCAGGGGCACTTGGAACCCAAAGGCTTGGAAGAGGAAGGCATGGTAGGGCATTGCCTGAGCTCATGAGCTCAGAGCTCATGGTGATAAGAACCTCATGCCAGAGCCTCGTGCGACCCCACCCCGCAGGCACCGTGGGTCCCGCCTGTGCTCTTCTCAAGACTCCTTCTGCCTTAGGCAGCTCGTGTCCCCCGCTGTGCCTCCGGCTGCATTCTGCACAAAGGGTGGCTTTTCACAGAAGACCTTACAGGTCACCTCTGTCTCAGTGTCCTGAGTTTCTAAGATCCATATTTCTACATTTCTGAGTAGAAATCAGCTCAAGACACCCTAAGTTCAATGACGTGTCAGTCGGGATGTGGGTAGAAAGAGCCTTGGAAGGATTTATGCCTGTTATGATTTAATAAAGCCCAAAGGATGAAAGTACAAGACTCATCGGAGATGAAAGTATATGACAGCTTCTGCCACCTTAGGACTTTGTAGCACCTTTGTCATTGCGGATGTCACCAAGGATAGGGCTATAAGGGGGTGGCGTCTGTCCTGGCTTCTGACTTCTATGAAGCCTGAGCTCATCCTTTCCTGATCCCAGCCTGTCTCTGGATTGAGAATGCTGGGCCATCGGCTCAGAAAATTATTCTGCACTATGTTCAGCGGTGCCTCTCTGCTGTGCCTTCCTCCAACCCTGCTTCTCTGGTCTCTTTCTTCTTGGGTTGGTGTGTGACTGACCATTTCTGGTGTGGAGAAGCATCTGGATTCTGAGCTGAATCTCCACTTGGTCTTTGACATACCTGCCTCATGCTGGTCTCTCCAGGAGATGATCTATCCATGTATACACACACTGCACACACTGCGACCCACACATGCACACTCTTATTCTTGAACGTGCCTCCCCCTTGCACACAAACATACCATAGACAACACATCAGCCATATGTGTGCACACTGAGGCACATACCACACCTCGTGTAAGCCCCATTTTTGTATGTATGTATGTATGTATGTATGCATGCATGCATGTATGTGTGTATGTATATATATGTGCATATCCATTCAATACCACATAGATTCATCTATGTACCTCACACATGTCTCCCCAAGTACACTTCTCCAGCACACAAGAATTATACGCTGCACACAGCCACCACTTAATCCTCCCTGAGCCTAGAGAGAATTCACATACACGGGTGACATCTTCACCATGCACACAACCAGCTCCAGAGTTACACGGGACTTCCCTGGATGCCTTTCCCAGCACACAGACTTTGCAAACAGGCTCCCGCGGGCACACTCTGCCACGCACACACAACTCCGCAGCTCATAACACCTCAGAGCCCTGCAGGGAGCTCCTTCCGCCTACTGCTCCCTGAGCAGGTGCCAGCAGGGGAGGAGCAGGGAGCAGGAGCGGGCGTCAGGACCCGACAGAGCACTGAGACCTCCCTGGGCTTAGTGCTGGAGGCTGTAGATAAAACAAAAAATAAAACGGCTTCGAGCTCTCCAAGGCTGTAGCCCTGTGTACTGCGGGTGTGCCCAACCTAAGGAAGTCCAGATGAGACTAATTCAGTTTCTAAACCCAACTCAACTGACAATTTATTTAAGACAATTGGCTGTCCTGTCTGCTCTGCGTCACTGACTTCAATGGGTGGTGTGCACCATCGCGGGGTGGATTCCATTAGGCAGAAAACCTGACCTGCATTTTCCGGGAGCCTGGAGCCTGGACCATGGGCCTGATTAGCCATCAGGAGCTCCTACTGCCCGCAACCTTGATCCCCCAGAATCTCGGATAGAGACTAAGTCTAGCTCTCACTTTCATGGTGGAGGGATGGGAGACTGGAACTGGTCAAGGTCACAAAATAAGGGAGTGGCCCAGCGTCCTGTCAGTCCCTGTACCGTGTTCCGACCAGAGCTGGTTCCTGAAATGCAGATGGTAGGAACCCAGATCCCCACGGTGAACCCCCGAACAGCTCTGAAAGACAAGCACAATTTTCTAAAGGCAAGCATGGCATAAATAATTCATAAGTGAAAGTCATAGCACATATTGGTCATTTCAATAGATAGTAGGTTGCCTTTCCGATTTATGGTTTCAGGGGTGGGGCTGTGATAAAAATAATTGGTGATTTCTGAAACATCTTAAGTCAACAGATCCCTAGTAGGTTTGTCTGACTTTACAGCCAACAGCCTCACCATCCTGGTTACCATAGAAATGGGATGCCTTGCTCGGTTGCTATGGCTACCACTTTCTAGAACACAATTGGTGGGTCTCATGGTTTGTGATTTGGTACTGGGGAAAAAAAAAATAAAAGAGCCAGAAACTACAAGCTTGTGTTTGTGTAGCACCATCAAGCAGTTGCAGCTGAGTGTCCCGGAATTTTACAAGGCAGCTACCTCGCTGGCCAGGCTGGGGGACAGCTACCTCTGGCCACTTGACAGAGTTCTTCATCCTCACGTCATAGTCCCAGAGGGGATCAGCTGACCTGGTCCTGACTATGGTGGGGGCTCAGTTGCTCTGAGAAAGAGCTGGACAAAGGAGTCACTACCACAGGAATGGCAGTCTGAGGCTGGCAGGGAAGGCTGAGGGGGCAGAGAGGCAAGACGGACTGGAGCTGCCCGAGCTGTGGGAGAGTCAGTCGCCCCCTTGCGGGGATGAGGTAGAGACAGGCAGAGGGCTGAGCGGAAACTGCCAGGAGGGTAGGAGAGTACCAGAGCTGAAGTGCCTGCTGTGTGTGTGTGTGTGTGTGTGTGTGTGTGTGTGTGTGTGTGTGTGCTCAAAGAGGGGTAGGAACAGGGCTTGTAGGCTATGCGGCTCCAGCTCTATTCCATGTGCTGCTCTGGGTGTGCACACGTGAGTTGCATGTGCACATACTACCGGAGTGTGGCAGGATGGTGTGAGGTAGCAGCACACTTTGTTGAGGTCGCTGTGGGTTGGCTCCTGTCTTCTGTGTGTGGTCCAGGCACTGAGCTGTATTCTCTACACCTATGCACTCGTGTCTGAGCTTAGGACATCGGCTGAGTGTGTACTCTCGGCTATTGAGTCTATGGTTTGTAGGTGACTTGACACACAGTGCATATAGGGCCCAGGTCCCAATGCTTGCCCCGTGGATGACAACTGCAGCATCACTCTGAAACTCCTGGGTCTATCAGAAAGAGCTCGCCTCCTTGTCTGGGGTCACTGATCACCATGCTTGTGTGTGTGTCGTCCCACCACTCCCCACCCCTGCCCCACCCTGGTCTTAGTTGTGCTCCATGAATACTAACTACTGTGAGGTTTTTTTCAACTAGAGGCTCAGCAAAGGCTGAAGGCTACATAAGATGCAGGCTGGACCACCCAATACTCTCATCCTCAAAGGGTCCATCCTCAAAGTGCTGCTTCTGCTCCAGAACTACTGAATCTGGGTACCAAGGCCTAGGATCCACAAAGGTGTGACCCAAATCACATCTAGTTGGACTTCTGCCCCTCATCAGTTACATGGGACAGCATGGCCTGCTCTTAGGGGGTCTGGCAAGAGGGGGCCATAGTTAGCATCCAATCCAGGGCTGGCTTCTCAGCAAAGCCCGGGCAGCTTGGTGGTGAAGAGAACTTATTGTCTGCGTTGAGTCAGCTTGGCCTGTCAACTCCCTTTCTCTCATTGAGGCCTTTGGCTTGGTCCCCAAACCTCTGTTCCCGCCTTTCCTTTTGGACACCATTTTGGACAGGATGTGACTTCCCGTTCTATCAAGATAATATACATAGTAGGTCCTGGAACTTTGGTAGTGTTTCCTCTCTGTTTCGGCTTGGCTGGGTTGGCTGCTCTTCTGCCAGCCTCGAAGCTTAAAGGAACACTGGAGTGTCTCAGCGCTCCAGAAGCTGCTTCTTCCACGGCTCAGAAAGGATCCGCATGGACCCAGAGGTCTTCAGGGTGCTGTGCTTGCTTGGCGGTGGTTTGGCCTTGTGGCAGCAGAGACTGAGAGGGCAGAGGGCAGGGCGCCTATCAGGGCTCTTCCTGATGGAGTCTGTCTGGCTGGCTCCAGTCTAGCTCTTGCTTCCCACCTCTGGCCTCCACTGTTTGTGCAGTGGGGCCCAGGCTGCGCCTGGGGCCTTGATAAGCATGGGTTTTTCCCATGCTAATCTTGTGCGTGTCGCATGTATTAATTTCTGGTATCTTCCTTGGTTACTCTCCTTTTTTGGAGACAAGGTCTCTCGCTTGGCCTGTGGCTTACTGATTCAGCTACAGTGATGAGCCAGTGAGCTCCAGAGGCCCACCTGCCTCTGCCCCTCCGCTCTGGGATTACAGGCACATGCCACCACACTTGATTCTTTTTGTTCCTGTTGATGATTGATTTCAGTTGCATCTCATGTATGCGCGTGTTTGCATGTATGTATGTGCACCACGTGCATACATGGTACCTGTGGAGGCCATTGGATTCTCTAGAGGCAACGTGTGAGTTCTGGGAATGGAATCTAGGCTCTTGAAAGAGCAGCAAATGCTCCTAACAGCTGAGCCACCTCTCCACCTCCAAATTTTATCTTAGAATATGGGTTCTGGGGATAAATTCCAGGATCCACGCTTGCAGTGGCAAGCACTTTACCAACTGAACCATCTCCTCGGCCTCTCTATGATAATCTTAATAGGATCTGGCCTTCCCCTGGACCTCCATGTCCCTATGAAGATCAGTATTGTGAGGGGACAAATGAGAGATCTCTGAGAGCTTGTGGAACTCCTGGGAGATCAATGCCCGGTCGAAGATATTCTCCTGAGCCTTTGCAAGCACTAACGAGCCATCGCTGGAGACAGACGCGTGGCCTCCCTGGGTGGTTGTAGCGATTCCTTGAGGAGTGCCTTGGCAAGCTGCCTCCTGAGTACCACAGCTGCCCGTGGGAGCCTCACCCCAGGGGAAGGGCCATTAACAGGGCACTGAGGATGCACAGGATTTTCCACACAGAGTGTGTATGGCCAGAAGTCTCTCTGGAAGAAGGAACCTCGGGTGCAGAACCACAACGGTGGTGAGACACTCTGGTCAGAATGGCAGCGGGGTCCATGTGGCAAACACGTTGGGTACATACATGTAGGGTGAGGACCCTGAGAAATCAAGTGCAGCCAGGGCACAGTGACCCAAGTGCGCCAGGCTGGGGGTTCTCGGTCTTGTCCCCGTGGGTGATGTGGCAGCTGGCAGGGGCCGCTCTGGGACCAGTAGCCATGTGGCCGAGACTGAAGCCTAGAGCCAGCTTTGATAGCAGTGGCCCTGTTGAGAAAGGATAGAGAGGAGAAGGCCGTGGCAGGGGTCACTGCAGGCGGGGTTGGCCTGTCCTTAGGCTATGAAGGCCATGCTCTAAGGGGGGCGGGAAGGCTGCAGAGCTGTGTGAACTAGGGTTGCCTCTTTTTGATTTCCTGGCTTGTCCTCCACACATCCCAGGTCTGGAAGAGCTGGATCCCGAGAGAAGAGCTTCCTGGAGTCAGAAGACCCCTTCTCTGACCCACTTCCTTTGGTTTTTGCCAGCCCCATGTGCTTCAAGGGGTAGAGGGGCTCATATTTTCAACCCCCTGCCTTGCAGAGGTCTGGGTATGTCTCCTCCTGAGCCGAACAGGGAGCTCCCTGAGAGCTGGAGAGAAGCCTTGTCTCTGTGCTGGTGCTTGGTGAAGAGAGTCGGGAAGAAAGGATGGATGGGCGAACGGAAGGGTGCTGAGTGGTGGAGGGGCGCAGGGAGGGAAGGGGGGAGAAGCGAAGAAGGAGGGGGAGGCAGTTTGAATAGAAGAGAGGGAAGGAGCGGAGAGAAGGAAGAAAGAATGGGCGGATAGCTGGGTGTGTGCGTGAGTAGAAGAAGGGTGGGTAAGTGCACAGAAGAGAGGGAAGGAAAGGAGGAAGCAAGGGAAGAAGGAAGGACGCAGACGGGCTGCATTTGACAGTAGCCCAGGCACAAAGGTTCTGAGACTCGCATTGCTGTTACACCAACAGGATGCCAGCGCACTGTAACAAGCAGCTTGCCCAGGCCTCCCTCCTGTCTGTGGGCTCAGGCAACACACAGCATGACCTCCCAGGACTGCTGGGCTTCTAAAGTGTTCTTTCCTGCTCTGCCCTTCCCCCCTAGCTGCAGCCCAGAACATGGTTTGGAAGATCCACTTAGTTCTTGGTGCCCAGATGAGCCCAGGCCCCATAGCCTTGGTCAACCCAACCAAGCAATACAGGGACTCCTAGAGCACACCCCCGGACTGGGCGAAGGGTGCCAGTGTCCACCCACACTAAGGCAAAAGCAATCTGCTGCTGATTGGGGTGGATAGGGGCACTCTTTAAGTAAACAGATTGGAGTCAAAGGAAACAGATGCAGACTCTGGGAGCGGGATTCCAGTAGAGTGGTTTCCTTGTATGTCTTTGCACACTCCTTGTATCTCTTTGCACACTCCTTGTATCTCTTTGCACAAGCCAGTCCCAACATCACAGTCGGTGTAGCCAACCATGACGAACACCTCAGATTTCAGTGGCTTAACATAGTACAAACTCTTGAGGGTTTCCTCCTCCCCTTTGGTTTTGTTTCTCATGAGAATATTTGTATTTAGTGACAGCCAGCCCTAACAGAGCCAGGCTCCATCTCCTCTGTGGTTCTGCTGGACCCTACTGCATCAGTGTTTGGCTGCAGCCGGGAAGGAGCCATCAGTGAACGAGGATGCAGGTTTTGCTGTCCAGGTTCAGCAGTACCTACCCGACCCCTGACGCCCCAGGCTCTGAGGAGGATAATGTGGCGTGCAGGCTTAGGTTGTGTTGGAGTGGAGGGGCTCTGTGCACTGCCTGCCCCTGACGTGGCTCACTGTGCCTGGACTGGTATAGCTCTCCAGGTTTCTCCACTCTGAATGGGACACTTCTACTCTGACACCCTGTGTTTCTCACCCACAGTATGTGGCCTTTGCCTCCCTCTTCTTCATCCTGGTCTCCATCACAACCTTCTGTCTGGAGACCCACGAGCGCTTCAACCCCATCGTGAACAAGACAGAGATCGAGAATGTTCGGAACGGCACGCAAGTGCGCTACTACCGGGAAGCGGAGACGGAGGCCTTCCTCACCTACATCGAGGGCGTCTGCGTGGTCTGGTTCACCTTCGAGTTCCTCATGCGTGTTGTCTTCTGTCCCAACAAGGTGGAGTTCATCAAGAACTCCCTCAACATCATAGACTTTGTGGCCATACTCCCCTTCTACCTGGAGGTGGGCCTGAGCGGCCTGTCCTCCAAAGCTGCCAAGGACGTGCTGGGCTTCCTGCGTGTCGTCCGCTTCGTGCGCATCCTGCGCATCTTCAAGCTGACCCGCCATTTTGTGGGCCTGCGAGTCCTGGGCCACACGCTCCGTGCCAGCACCAACGAGTTCCTGCTGCTTATCATCTTCCTGGCCCTGGGAGTGCTCATTTTTGCCACCATGATCTACTACGCTGAGAGGATAGGAGCACAGCCCAATGACCCCAGCGCCAGCGAACACACACACTTTAAAAATATTCCCATCGGCTTCTGGTGGGCTGTGGTCACCATGACGACACTGGGCTACGGAGACATGTATCCTCAGACGTGGTCTGGGATGCTGGTGGGAGCGCTGTGTGCGCTGGCTGGTGTGCTGACCATCGCCATGCCGGTGCCCGTCATCGTGAACAATTTTGGGATGTACTACTCTTTAGCCATGGCTAAGCAGAAACTACCAAAGAAAAAAAAGAAGCATATTCCGCGGCCACCACAGCTGGGATCTCCCAATTATTGTAAATCTGTCGTAAACTCTCCACACCACAGTACTCAGAGTGACACATGCCCGCTGGCCCAGGAAGAAATTTTAGAAATTAACAGAGCAGGTAGGAAACCTCTTAGAGGCATGTCGATCTGACCTTTCACCTCTGCCCCCTGTAGCAATGATTCCAGATCCAGTCAGACTGCTTCCTTAGTTCCACGGGCGACCCAGGACCCTGTGCCCAATCTTGAGGTGTGGAGCCTGGGGCCCCAGGGAGATGCTGGGTGGCCATATTTGGAAGGCAAGAGCTTGCTAGAGGAACCTCACTGGTGGCCCTGGGTAAGGAGGTTGATGTGGTTGGTCTCATGAGTTCTGAAGAGACCCCCCAAGGAAGTTTGCTGAGGACTCTCTTAGCAGAAGCCTAGAGGCTGCTGCTCTGTTGGAAGGAGTCAAGCAGGAGTCTCTGACAGGCTACTAACCCGGTGGTGGGCAGGGACAGGGGTGGGGCTGATTTAGAAATACCATACAGCCTTCGAGTTGGTCTTTAACGTGTGTGCCTTCAGGCTGTGTAGACTGGCAGCTGGGTCCCTGAGAAGGTGGCAGCCAGGATTCTAGCTGAGTAGATCCCCGCCCTGATGCCGGCCGGCTACCCAGCTCCGGGTCCTTGCTAGGAGTCGCCCCTAGCCTTCCGTGACAAGCTTACTCACCCCATAGCATGCTGAACCAACTCATCTTCTGCCACTGCTGTAGAGTTTAGCATTTCTCTTTAGGAACCTGTTGGAGGGACTCTGGCTTTCACGTTGTCTGTTTTGGGTTGATGGTCCCGTGGGAGTTTCTGGTGACCTCCGGATGGAAGTGGCTGGTGAGAAAAGGGCTAGAGGAGGGGCCACACCCCGGGCAGCTTAGACGAAAGCGTTATGGACCAGCAGCATCTTCCCACCACTGAGAGTTGTCCCCGCACCTAGCGGTAGGGACTGTAGCAGCAGCAGCAGCAGCAGCAGCAGCAGCAATACAAGACATCCGAACCACTTTACCCACACATTCACTGGGAGATGGGGGTGGGGGTGGGGGTGGGGTAAAACAATACTAGTCACCGAGGGATATATTCTCATATTCCATGGCTAGTGGCTCATTATGGGACTATCTCAGTTTTATGAGAACCTGCGCATAGCACATAAAATTGACCATGGGGCTCTGGTCCGAAGACAAAAACCCATAGTCTACCTCTACCCATGGAATCCCATTGACTTAACTCTGAGGAGACAGGGGCGCCCAAGCTTCCTGAGAAGACCCAGAGAAGAATGGCGACACTGAGCTCAGAGGTACCGGGTGAGTGTGGGGTCTGTGCGTGCTGATTCGATTCCTTTAGTCTGTGAGAGGCACCCCATGCCTGCGTCTGGCAGGGGGCTGTAAGATAGCTCAGCCTCAGGTGAGGACGGCTACCTTTCACTTGGGTGGCTTCCCTCAGTGGGTGACAGATGTCCTTCACTGCTGGTGTGCTGTCGGATTCTCCCTCCCATCTCAGTCTTTCAGCCTGCTGCCCGGGGCAGCCTAAACCTTGCCCCGAGGCCGGCTTCTTTGTCCAGTGATCTCACACATTCCTTGCCCACTCCTTCCTGAGATTCCTAGCTTGCATTCTAGGCTGGGGAATACAGGGGCCCTGAGCTAGAGACAGGCTCCTGACCAAGCCATGTCTCCATTTTGGGAAGCCCCGGGCCTACCCTTTTTGTTTTGAGTCAGCCATTTTACCCTATGAGCCACTACCAGGGCAAGGACTGTTTCTCCAGCTCGGGATGGCCTACCCTCCTCTCCCCAGCTCCACTGTGGGCCCCAGCAGGAAGTGCTCAGTCTGAGGGTTATCACAGGACCCTCCTCAGTCCTTCTGACTCATCTTCCCCTACACTGTGTCAGTCAGGATTTGGTGCTCAAAACTGGAGCCCCAGGTCAGCCCATTGATGATCCCGGCTCAGTCTAGCCAGATTCCTCTGCATACCCAGACAGTGACATTATTATTCATGTACTGGGAACACACATACACATACACACAAAGACACATACACAGACACACACAGAGCTAATCCTAGGGACATTAGCCCATTCCTCATGTTGCAGCAGATCTACAAAGCCTATGAATTACTGTAAAATTTCCTCTGGGTTCCTTAGCTTTGCTGAGCCTGCCTGGGAGATACCTTGCCCTGGTTCCAGGTTTCAGGAATTTAGAGATCTCTGATTTGAGCAGTCTTATGACTAGCTATCTGAGCTCAATCTCCCTCTTTCAAACACACACACACACACACACACACACACACACACACACACTTTCCCTTGCTGTTTTGGTGCTGTTCTGATGTTCAGCCCTCCAGCCCCTCAGCTCTAAGATCCCACCTTTAGCCTTGACTTTCACCAGAACGCTGCTCACCTCAGATGCTGATGTATGAGACCAGGGTTATCTATCGTGGGAGCCTATGAGGTCCCCAGAGACTGTCTTCACCCATCCCTGGACCATGGCTTTTTTTTTTTTTTAACCCCTTTCTCCTTATATACCTGAACGGGCCAGGGCTGGAGGTGAGGGAGGGAGGGAGGAGTCAGAGAGTAAGAAATCAGATGTGATGGGTAGACCAGGCCCTGCGGGAATGTGCGAGATGAGGTGAGGCCCCATGGGGTCCTTCAGCAGAGGCAGTCACGCAGACCCCCAGAGCTTTCTCTAGTTCTGCTTCTAATTCTTGGGTTAGAGACTGAGTCAGAGTGCTGGGCTCAGTACTGCAGCCAGGCCTCCAGTTGGGCCAGCAGCCCTCCACCTCTCAGTGAAGCCACGCTCTGTCTGTCTGTCTTCTGTCTGTCCCAGGGATGTTGTAATCTCTTCCTTTAGGCCATGACTTGAATGGCCTCAGTATTTGTGGGATCTTGTCCTGAGGGGCCGCCAAGGTTCAGGTCTCACCCAGCCATGAGCTGGGAGGCACAGGGAGGGATTGTTGGGGACTGAGCTCCCTGGAGCAGCTGCTGTCTTCCCAGAAGGGGTTTCCTTCACCCGCTCACAGTGGGGCCAACCACTTGCTCTGGGCAGCTTGGAGTGTCTGCTGTCCCCCGTCCTGCCGTGTACGTTCTTGTCTGTGTCCTATCTCTGCTCCTGTGACGAGTCAGACCTTTGTGGTGTGGGGTCCCAGGGTTACAGTTTCCCGGCATAAGGGACACAGAGGAATACAGGGGGCAGGTTTGGCTCCTTTCTTGCCTGTATGTGGGCAGAGCCAAGGCACGGTATAGGAGAGATGCCCCACTCCTGCCGCCCACAGGAGTGACTGCTGCAGTCTCGCGTGGTCTTTGGGGGAGTAGTTTGTTTTCTGAGCACCAGAATCCAAACCCTATTGCTGGGCCCTCCAGCTGTCCTCTCCTGGGCTTCAGTGGCTGCCCGGGACTAGTGCTAGTCCACAGGATGGTCGGGAAGGTGGCAGAATTGGAGGCAGAATTGATGGGTGAGACAGGTGGCCAAAGAGAACCCAGCCACAAGGCAGGGCTGGCAGCATGGACCCAGAGTGGACGCCACACTGGCCGTGTGGGCACAGGGAGATCTGAGGAGAAATGAGATGATCTTGAAGGCCAGGCACGGGTGTTCTTTTCTGTGTTGTTCACATTCTCTCTCTCTCTCTCTCTCTCTCTCTCTCTCTCTCTCTCTCTCTCTCTCTCTCTCTCTCCTACTAATCTCCCTTTCTCTCTGTGTTTTGTTGCCCAAGTGTGCTGGTTCTCATGACTGTGCGTCTCGCGGCTTGTCCCCTTTAGCTTGGGATGTTTTCCCTTGAGTCGCAGCTGGGCAGACCCCTTTGGGGCAAACCCAAAGCAATGCTCAGCCCGCGTAATCCCAGTCCAGTCCTGCGTGCGCCTGGTGGTGCCCGCTGCTGGTAAACAGTAAGTACATCAGAAGGTGTCTAGAGATGTCGGGAAAGCCAGCCTGCTGACAGAGGGCCTGCTCACATAGGTTCTCCTTGCTCCAAAGTTTTAAAAAAAATGAGCCTCTCACAGACGTTCATCTCAGTTCATTTCAAAGCCTGGAAACCATCTCTGAGACACTGACCATGTCGCCATTCCATCATCGCAGGCCTGGGGGTATGGTGTCCCGGGCCCTGGCCTAAGGAGGCAGACCCAGCTCTCTGAAGACGAGTAGGGACCTAGGAGTCAGGGAACACGAGCAGGTGGGTGGGGACTCCGAGGTCCTGTACCTCTGCTCTTACTCGTGGTTTGGACGGTTGGCCCTCTTTGGCTATTCTCTCTTCTGGCCATCCACAATGGAGTCTGGGACAGGAGTGAGTGGCCTGGTTGCTGAGAGCATCTTCGACTGCAGATAAAGCATCAGCCACTCGGCCATAGACCCTTCCTCAAGGTTAAGGCTGAAAGAAAAAGCAGGCTCCAGGGGTCTCCTGGAAACTGCCCGTCACCCTGTCCCGCTAGATCCCAGATGGCTGTCCCTTGTCCCTGGACCCCCAGAGGGACCGCCCCACTTTCAAACTCTTTACAGTTTAAAGTGCGAGCCCCAGGGGCAGGGGGCATGTAGGCAGAGACTCAGAGGCAGAGGAGGGGGTGGTCTCAGGCTGCACTGTGTCTAGCAAGGCAGAGACAGGGAAGAACAGTCACTGTTTGACCCTTCTCTGGACAAGAAGAGCAGGCTATGGACATCCATCTGCTCAAGGGCATCTTTGCCAGCTGGAGAAGATGCTCTTGGAAGCCTCTAGTCTTCCCCACCCAAGGCACATGGACCCCAGCTTCCAGCCCCCCTTCCCACCATCATCCCACTCTCTCATCTCCCCAGCATCCTCCTCCCAGCCCGCAGACCCTCCATGAGGGAGACAAGAGCCAAAAGAAACTTAAGGGAGAATCTGCATGTCTGTGGGCACGCGTGTGTCCCACAGACACGCCCCATATGCTAAGCAGCCCCCAGCTCGCCACACTGTGCCAGAGTTTCCCCAATAGCTGGCCTTTCTGGTTCAGAGTCAATCAGGATCGAAGGCCCTGGGATCTTCAAGGAATGCACTGTACGTGAATGCCTTGCCGTCTTGTACGACAGACTTTTTTTAAGTTCCAAAATTATGATGGGAAACTTTTTTTTTTTTTGGATTTGCTTTACCAATAAACCTGATTGGTCCATTTCTCTTTTGACTGACTGCCTCTTTGTAGTGCCACGATGTACACGGGTGGTGGCCCCACCCAGTGCACGCCATGTGCGCATGCACAGGGAAGGGTCACTCCTGCATGTAGTCACACGATGTGAACAGGATCACGGGAGAGGGTTAAAATGGAGCTTTCTTTCTGAGAGCTTCCCCTAGTAATACCTTCCCCAGGTTGGTGTCTTCCCTCACCAAAGGGCTCTCCCATGAGGCTTCTCCCATAGGTGCTGTACTTGACTGGGCTTTACCCTAGCAGTGTCCCCAAGAGGGACAGAGATGGGGGACAAAACTCAGTCAGAGCCACCAATGCCAGGTGCTGAAGACTTCCAAATCTTTGCTCTTGAAGTTAGGAGGGCCAGAGTGCTTGGTGTGGCCACATTTTGCCCATCCACCATACATGTCCCCCTGAGACCTCCTTCCAGGTTCCTTCTTAAGCTACTGCAGAAGCCATGCCTCAAAATCCACCCCTCCCCCAACCCAAGGCCATCAGCGTCTGTCAACTCCCGCACATCCATTTGCCCCGCTTTGCCAGCCACGCTGGTAGAAAGCACAGGAATGTGAGCCCCTCCACATCCCTGTCCAGCGATCACAGCCTCATGCATATGCATATATCTTTGTTGTGCATGCTGACCAGGTCCCCCCTCCCACCCCCCCCAGTGGTCTGTGGAAGCACTGCTTGATGTGTGTGGGTAGCAGTAGCAGCGTAGGTCTGCATGGGGACAGAGCAGATGGGATGATGTCATTGGGTCTGTGGGGTGACACAGGAAGCTAATCTGCATGAATGATAGGACAGAGCAATCAGGTTGTGTCCTTGTGGGGGCAGGGAAACGTATGACCAGGCCTAGTCTGTGCAGGGAACGTGAATTGGAAGGGACATGGTTGGGTCTCTGTAGAGACAGTATAGGTGTGGCTAGCTCTTGTCTGTGTATAGGATAAAGTTTCAGAGGGCTGTGTGATCAAGCTCAGCCTGTATCGGGTACAGTCTCAGAGGGACCAGATTGGGTCCCTGTAAGGACAGAACAGAGGTGTGGCCAGGCTAGTCTTTCTGGGGCATAGCAATCAAATAGGGTTTGATAGGAGCCGGTATAAAATGCATGGCCAGGCTAGTCTGTAGAGGGGATGGCAAATCCGAGGGACCAGACCTGTGGGGACAGGATAGATCGAAGCTGTGAGTAAGCCTAGTCTGTGTGGGATAAAGTTATAGAGGAACCAGGTTCGGTCCTTGTGGGGACAGAGAAGAAGCCAGGGGCATCTGAATGGTCAAGTCGAGTCCTACATGGAGTAGGGGGAGGAGCAAGCTGAGCACCAGATTGGGGGATAACCCGGGAACTGAAGGGTAACATGGGAGTGGAGCGCCACGGCTGGAGTGGAGGCGGTCAGGGGGGGTCTAGCTGGGCCTAGGGCTGAAGGTTGCTGGAAGCAGCCTGGTGCCGGTTAGAAGCAGAGGGGTCTGAAAGGTTGCCTTTCTGAGTGTCTGTCTGTCTGTCTTCTCCCTGAGCTGTGTGTCTGACCCCCCCTCCCCATGAATACATCCTATCATTTTGTCTCATTAACGCTACCTTGGGTCCTGGGCTTGCCCCCAGCACCACACACCAGGCCCATCACCAATTCATCTTTTTGCAAACTTTGAGCAAACTTAGGAGTCTCCCCACCTCCCACCCCTGCTCCTGCATCGTCAGAACCCCACCCCAGCCTTGCACCCCACTCCATGGACCACCCACTTTTCTATCCTCAGGAACGAGAAGTCCTCTGTCGAATACCCCACCTTCGGCCTGTCACCCCCTCTCACTAAACAGTTTTCAGTGTCTCAATAGCTTCTGCTTATATGTTTGAAGATTCCAAACTGAATGGGGAGGTGGCGAAGGCCGCGCTGGCGAACGAAGACTGCCCCCACATAGACCAGGCCCTCACTCCCGATGAGGGCCTGCCCTTTACCCGCTCGGGCACCCGCGAGAGATACGGACCCTGCTTCCTCTTATCAACCGGGGAGTACGCGTGCCCACCTGGTGGAGGAATGAGAAAGGGTAGGTAGAGGAACGCGGAGCTCTCTGCATTGGCCGGGCCCGCCTTGCGCTCCTGCAGATGGGTGGGCAGGGCGGCGGGCAAGGGGTGCTGAGGGGTAGGTAGGTAGGCACACTGAGGGGGTGGTGGGGGTATTCCTCTGGAGAGTCACCTCTAGAGGGCAGAGCTCTTTCTCCAAGGGGATGGAAGCAAGCTGGCAGAGAGAAGCCAAGGCCCAGGCAGCTGTAGGTTGGTATTCAGCTGAATGGTGGAAAGGGACTTGGCCAGGGTTGATGACTGTGGTCTGTAAACCTAAGCCAAGGGTGTACTCAAGGAGACAGGATGGAGTCTCAGCACCCTCAGATTTCTCCAGTGGGGCAGAGCATGTCCAAAAGGTAACGTGTTCTCTCCTAGCCTTTAGTTGTGGAGGACTATTGGCTTGGACACCAACCTGTGAAGTTTAGTCTTAAGGTTCAGCTGTGGAAGAAGTATCCTTTAAAGAGAAACTCCAGGCCAGTGGGAAGGGAACCTTCTTAGAAAGGTGGCTTTGGAGCTGGGAGATAAGGCCGCTATCCTGGTAGAGGGAAGCTGTGTGCTAGTCAGAGTACTGGGAGTGGCAGACAGAGAACTTGCCAAGACGAGGTATGTCAACAGGACTTGTATAGCTCTTTCCATGGACAGAACACATTATTACTGCCCCGGGGGCAGCCAGCGCCCCCTTGTGGCCGGTGAAGGCTGTGACTAGCGGTGTTCTTGCAGTCAGGATTTGGAGAGGTTTAGCATGTGTTGCCTGGGGAGGACTTCAGAACACTCCACAGAGGGCTGCAGGCACCGACCTGGGCCTTTGTCAGTGCAGCAGACTAGCTGGGAAGTTTGTGCATGTTCCCACGCACCTCACACTCACACAGACGCATGACAGAGAGCAGGGTGGGCCAGAGAGGAGTCAAAATCGTGAGAGTAACAGCTGGTGTGTAGTCCCGGGCCTTTGTCAACTACACTAGTGTTGGGAAGGGTTAAATCAGACACAAGGAAAACAATAGACTTCAAGAATGGAAGGCAGGTCTAGAAGAGGAGAGGTAGCCTCCACCAAGATGAGGGACAGTCCTTCGGGTTGCGCGCGATTGCTTAGATATACCGACCTGACGCAGGCTGGTCTCGGCTTGTTTGCTCTGCCTGAGGTACCCTGGACCTCAGCGCGGTGTGCTGCTCCCTGCATGGTGCTGCATGGCAGAGGGCTACCAGCCTCACGGGGAGCCCCAGCCTTGGCATGGACGGAGCTGCTGGCTCTCTGTGCAACTGGCTTATTCCCTGGTAAAGCCTGTAGAACGCTCAGGAGCAGGGGCCACGCTGAAGAGCAGGGGGAAGTTATCTTTATGGCTGTGCCCTCCCAGCAAGGTCCCATGGGCTGCCTGACTCCTTGTCTTGAATGCTGCATCAGTCGGTGTGGCCTAAGAGAACAGAGTGTCTCTACTGTGCTTCCAGAAGTCAAGGGGGTATGGGACGGAAGCACCCCATTTCCTAGCCTTTCTAGGGAGTACAACCCCCCACCCCCGTCCATAGGTGATCCCCAGTCTCAGAACCCGCCTGGGCTTGGGTGCTGGACTCTTTGGGAGGCAACGAGGGTGAAGGCCCCGACCGTGTCCATCCATCATGGCTCCTGATGGCGACAAGAACTTGCTTTGCTCTGGCTGATTCGGAGCCCTTTAGGTCTGCAGGTGCAGAGCAGAAGTAGGGACCTCACCTGTCCCCCCCAAGAGGGAAGAGAAAGAGGCTGCTAGGCTGGTCCGCTGCATGGGAAACAAGCCAAGCTGGAGAAGAGTCTGCCTGCCTCTGCATGCGGCTGCTCAGTCTCTCCTCTTCCTTCCTAACAACTGAGTGCCGAGCAAGCGAGCAAGCGAGCGAGCGAGAGCGAGCGGGCGGGGAAGGCAAGAAGAGGAGCTCAAGTGTTAATTGTATTCTCTACATACAGATCTTTGCAAAGAAAGCCCTGTCATTGCTAAGTATATGCCGACAGAGGCTGTGAGAGTGACTTGACCAGGCGGCTTGGCCGAGGACACTGGTGGCTATTAAGCATCTGGGTGGACCTGCAGCCCCTCCTCACCCTCGGACAGAGTAAATTCACGCCATGCAGGTTTGCCGGACGAGTCCGAGTGGCCCGGGCATTGTACTAAGACGGACGTAGCTTTTTCTACGGCCCATGGTAACTGACCGTAGAGGATTCGCCCTTCTTTCTTTTCACTTTTTTTTTTTTTAGAAGTTACCTTTTATTTGGGGAGGGGGGTGTCAAGGGGAGCCTTAGCATGATTTGCATGAAGTTAAACAGAAAACCCAGCTAAATCAAACCCACCAGCCCCCTGCTGTGACTGTATGATCACCCTAACCACCACCACCAATGGAGAGCAGAGCAAGAGTCCCTTATTTTCTTTCAGCACTCTTTGACACATGGTGTCGAGTCAAACTGTAACAGCGCTCGGTAGAAACCTGTACACTTCCGGGAATGGGGGTGGGGGGAGGTCAGGGAACAAGGATGCGGCTGGGGAGTGGATTGCTTTTTGTACACAAGACCTAGAGGAAAGGTTCCAAAATGGCAGTTAGTCATCGGTCACACTGACCTCCCCTTCACAGTCCACCTCTCACGCGGAAAACCAAGAACTTTGCTCTGAATAGGATTGTGGAAATTCACACTGCCACCCTCTTCCACCTCTGTCCGGCATGCTTGTGACCCAACGGACCTCTCCCCAAGACCCCGACAGCGGCTAGTCTAGGCTGATTCTCTCATCTTGGTGTGTAGATCCCGTGTGACCAAGTTTCATAACAAATTGTTCATAGTTACACCATACAGATTTTCCAATGTCATTTTAAAGCCAGGATGTAGAGTACCGGAGGAGTACCTGCAGTTCAGGAGCACCAGAGGAGTGCTCCCCTCCACCTTTATCAAAGCAAGAACTGGCACTGTATGCAACTTAGTACTTCAGAGTAAAAAAAAAATAACAACAACAAAAAACCTGCATGCCCAATGTTATGCAAAGAGATTCGAGCATGAAATAAATTTTGTAACACGGTTTCTGTCTAGTCGAAAGCAGATTTGTTTTTCTGAAGCAATTGGAGGTTTGCAGAGACACGCTTCTGCATCTCGAATAAATATAGTATTTTCCCAACAGAAACAGAGGACAGTAGCTTGGCTTTGGTCTGATTCTAAAATTAGTGTGTGTGTGGGGAAAGATGATATTTTTGAAAAACACATGCTTGGGTTGAAAAAAAAAAAAAGCAACATCTCGAGCTTTCAGTGCGACATTTCCTGGAAAGACAGCAACCTCCCCTCCCCGGGCCCTGGCCCTGGAAATAAAGAGCTGACTTTTGATCTGAAGAGTGAGTTGAGTTTTTATTGCCTCCGGGCTGTATCTCCAATTCTGTGCTGCTAAGTGGGTGTGGCTACTGCGGTAGTCATCTAAGCTGAGGCGCTGCTAGGTTCGGAGGACGCTGTCCCTCACAGGTTAGGGCTGCTGGGCCTGTTGGGTCAAGAGAAGGAAGCAACTCCTCAGAGGTGAATGAAGCCCTGACGTAATGTCTGGCGCGTGCTCTGTGGGGCTTACCTGCTAGGGTTCTGTGACTATCTCAGTGGTTCTCTGCAGGAAACCATGTCAGAGCATCTCCCTGCCCTGTGCAGTGACAGGTACTTCCCTGCTGGGACTATTGTTGGGCCTGACTCTCAGGTCTGGGTGCCCAGGCCAGCCCCCAGGGCCTTGTCTGGAGATGACCTCTCAGCCCGACACACCTGGGAAAGGGTAGAGTCAGTTCTGGGAATCTTCATTTGTAGGTTTGGGTGCGGGGTAGAAAGGAGGATCTGATCCTTCCTGATCCATTAGTGACTCCAGAATGTTCGATGGAAAGAGTCCCCAAAGGCTACACGGTCAACCTCTGAGCATTTTAAGATGAGAGATAAGGTCAGAGCAGGCAGCATGCTGCTCCAGACCATCAACACAATGGGGTCAGCCCCTTCTATGGTTTCAGTTTCTTTGTTGTCTCCCAGCACAGTCTGTGATCCTATGGAGGGCAGGACATTGACGGTGCACAGCAACAATTTACCTACTCTCTCTCACCTCCCTGACAACTTGCCTCAACTTCCTGGTACCCAGGCTCCACCTAGCTGAGGCTGGTTAACCACTGCCCTCTTCTGAGTCTCGGGATACACAAGGGAAGCAGCCCGGGCTGTTCTCCGAGGTCAGCGTTGACATAAGCCAGGAATCTACGAGGAAGATGAAAATTTACTGAATAACACAAAGCCATCTGGGATATAGGCTTATAGGAGAACCACAGCCAGAGACGGGGAGCTAACACACAGCGAGGCTCTCCTGTGTAGGGTGCATCTTACACACATTGCCTAATGCCAGCTCGGAACAGCCCAACTGCCCCATGTTACAGCCAAGACAATAAAGTACAGAGTCGCACAGCCCAGCAAAACACGAACTCAAGATCGTAAGCTCCAGAGTTCACACTGGGATGTTTTTAGCTAACGACTTTCTGGGGCTGGTCCTTGATGGGGAAATATTAAAGTCCTGAATTCTGAATCTGGGACTCTTAGGATTTTGCCCCCTGCCTCCATCATGGTGTGCACCGCTGTGACAGAAGGTCCACTTTATGTTCTGTTCCAGTTCTCTCCTGATTCACAGCTGGCTGAGCCCACTCTGCTGCCCTGTGGGTGAAGCTTACACCCCCCTCGGCTAGTCTTCCAGAAGGCCGCCAGCCCCTCTGCCTGTCCTCTACTCTGACCCACCTCTGTGCTCCAATCAGGAGGCAGCTCTGAAGCTTCCAACCTGTCCCCACTATCTCCCATGGCTAACTGCAAATGACCACTAAGTCACCTCACCCCATAGACAATGCCTGGGGCGTGGCGAAAAGGACTTATTCCAAGTTATAGGCCTGGACCCACTCCCTAAGCCCCAGCTACCCGTCTAAGTCAGGGTTTCTATTGCAGTAATGAAACACCATGATCAAAAGCGAGTTGGGGAGGAAAGGGTTTATTCAGGTTACGCTTCCACATCACTGCTCATCATTGAAGGGAGTCAGGACAGGACAGGAAGTTGGTGGTGGCAGGAGCTGATGCAGAGGCCATGGAGGAGTGCTGCTTACTGGCTTGCTCCCCATGGCTTGCTCAGCTTGTTTTCTTACCAAACGCCGTGGGCTGGGCCTCCCTTGTCAATCACTGATTAAGAAGTATGCCCTGCCTGCTTACCTGCAGCCCAGACTGTGGAAGCATTTTCTCAACTGAGGTTCCCTTCTCTCAGATGACTTTAGCTTGTGTCAGGTTGACATAAACTAGCCAGCACACCATCCAAGGTTAGTCTAGCAGACTGCAGGCTATCCCAGCCAAGGGTGGAAGATGGGTCAAGGGAAGATGGGTACCTGAGAGCACAAGGGGAGGGTGGGTGTGGGAAGAAGGCAGGGCATCCACTGCTGCATGCTGGGTCCTCACCACTTCCTCCAGGGCCCGGCCAACACCTGCAGCTCACAGTGGGAGTATTTCTTCCTTCTCACAAGGGGCAAGGGTGGGCAATGAAGGCAAAATTGCATTGAAAACTCATTTCTTTTTAAATGAGCTCGTCTCTCGGGCTAGCTCCTGTGACCCTAATGAGCCTAAGCAGGTGAGTGAGGTGACAGTGTCAGGTGTCCACGAGACCTGTAGACTGGTTCTACAAGCACTGTAAACAGAAGAAAGTGGATAAGGATGGGATCTCAGAGCTCACTCAGTCAAGGTCGCACTCCAGTGACGACTCCTGGGGACACTGAGCAGATCATGCACTTACAGTCTTCTTAGTTCTAGAGTTGACTAAGTTCTGGTCTTTCATGGACTGCCAGAAAGGGGACTTGCACATCTTTGCAAGACAAACAGTTACCAAAGGATAAGAGGGGAAAAAAAAAAAAGACTTATCAACAGTCCTTCCTTGTTTCTGGTGTTTTTACCCATCAGAGCAGGGTGAGGAAAAAGGCCTTCTGCCCAGAGTGCCATCAGGAAGGGCAGAATGGGGGTGGCTGAGGTAAGGTGGTGTGGGCAGGGAGCCACTCCTTCCTGCGCGTGCCTTCTTCTAGAAGGATCTGACCCACCCGTGACGGTCTGAGGCTCTAGATCAAAGGACTAAGTTAGGGCCTATGCACTGATCCTGTTCGGGACGTGGACACATCTATGTCCTATGAACAAGGCACTGGGCTCCAAGGCCCACGGTGAATGGGAAGCTCAGGCTGTGGATTTCTGCAGCACATATTGAAAGAGACCGGAGCTAGCTTGCCTCTGGGCACGATGCTGTTGGCTCCTTGTGACTAGAAACTGCCTAGGCAGAACGGGTCACATGGGAATGCTTTTGGGCCTGGCTGCTGCCAACCTCTCAGCCTACAGGACAGTCACCTTGAGCTTGCCCCAGTATGCCATACTGGGTGACTGCTCTATCTCTGTGGGCTTGGCCACACTAGCAAGAGATCAGAGTACAAATGTCACCACTGGCCTCTGGCTCTGGTAGGTGGGTGTAGTGGCTATTCCTGGTTGTCAACGTGACTATATCTGGAAAGAACTACCATCCAGGATTGGAAGGCTCACCTGTGATCCTAATCTGGAGGCTGAGATACAAGTTTCTGACCTGGATCTTGGCATGGAGATCTTGAGGCATAGTGGCTATGAATCCCAGAAGATTAAGACAAGGAGATCTCTGAGTTCAAGGTCATCAGGGATTAAAGGCATGGGTACACACCTTTAATCTGGGCCATACCCTCTGCTGGAGACCTACGCAAGGACATTGGAAGAAGGAAGACTCACTCTCTCTTCTTTGCCTGCTTGCCTCGTGGGACTGAGCAACTACTAGATCCTTGGACTTCCATTCACAGCCGCTGCTGACCATTGCTAGGGAGTTGGACTACAGACTGTAAGTCATCAACACAGTCCCTTACTATATAGAGTCTACCCACAAGTTCTGTGACTCTAGAGAACCCTGCCTGATACAGAGGGGTTGTGCAGAACAGGGCCGTAGTTCTTGGGTCCAGTGCTAAGGGAAGGAGCTGCAGGTGAGACTGCGGCTGCCGGTGGTATCTAGGCTCAGGCCTGTGGAGTCGGAAGGAGCTTCCTCCACAGCTTCTGAGCTGAGCCTGCTTCCAGTCACTCAGCTACTTCCTCCTATCCCATGCTCGTCTGGTTCAGGGCTCTGATTGGGTGGCCCTGGGCCAGGACCGAGGTGCGTCCCTTGTTTCCAGCCTCCATTTTCTCCTGACGAGCATCAAGAGTGGTTGATGAGATCGGCAGTTTCTACACTTCCTTAAGGAGCCTCTTGCTAAATACAGTCTCACTCAGAGCACATCACATAGCATAAAGACAAGGCCAACACTGCCCAGCATATCCAGGAGATGGGCAAGCTTCTTGCTGTCTGTGAGGAGATGTCTGAAGCTCTCAAGTATGTAGGCTGCTTTGGTTTTTTTGTTGTTTTTTGTTTTATTTTGTTTTGTTTTGAGACAGTAGCTTACTATGTGAGCTGGATTGGCCTGGAAGTTTCTATGTAGACCAGGCTGGCTTTAAACTCAGAGACCCACCTAGCTCTGACATAGGCCACCATGCCAGGCTCTGAGGAGCACAGTTTGGAGGCTTCTATGCTTTATGGTGACAGAAGTCCCCAGCTTTAATGTCCTAGGATTCTGTAACCGCTGGAAGCTACTGGAGCCTAGACACCCCAGCTCTGAGATAACACAGTCCACCGGCTACAGAGGCCCCAGACAGCCTTGTCTGCACTTGGAGTCTCCTCTGCTGTGTCTTCCCAGAAGCCCTGAGTTCTCTCCTCTTACTCATCCCATTCTTCCCATCCGGCCTTCGCTTGGGCCTGGTCATGAAGACAAGGGCACCTTTTCTTCTGAGTCTCCAGGCAAGGTGCCGTGGTGCCCTCAGACAGGCAAAGCTATGGGCTCTGGACAGAAAATAAGCCCCCAAGTCAGAGGGGAGGTGTGTGCTGCTCTAAATGTGGCCTAGAATCCCCCACCTTCTGACCTAAACACAGCCATGGGGCAGACATCACGTAGGGACTCGGGGCAGACATCACGTAGGGACTCGGGGTGGACATCACATAGGGCCAGAGCCCCTTCTGATGTCTTCACTTTGCGTGCCCTTTACTGAGGCGCCCCTCAGCCACACCTGCTGAGTTGAAAGGATGTCCCCTCCATGGCTTGGGCCTCTCTGAGCACTGAGCAAGCAGCTCCTTCTTGTTCCGACCTGCACTTCTGCCCAGCCGTCAGCGCTTCCTGATCCCTTCTTGTGCTGACAGGAGGATTCCTGACCCCATAATCTGTTAGAAGGATTCTCCAGGGAATCTTCTGTTGGGATAAGCCACTTTATTGAACAGTCTCTCACCCCCAGTCCCCCATTTCTCATCCTGTCAGAATCATTTTGGGTTGAAGTCACTGATCGTGTCTCCTTCCGGTGTGTCTCTGTCCACGGCAACCTGAGATTCAGTGTCCTCGGTGGCATCTGGGAGTGGGCGGGTGACCCTGAGGTCCTGGCATGGCGCAGGGTGTGCCGGCAGCTGACATAAGGCCAAGGAGTGGCCAGCCCCACAGCCCACGAGGAGGAGTCTTGATGGTGAAGGCAGAGCCTGCACTGGAGTTGGAGTCCAGACATTGGACTCAGTGCCATCCCCACACATGCCGTGTTCGTTCCAGCCCCAGGAGCAGCACTTGTCCCCTGCGGAAGAAAGGGCACAGACATCACTGCAACGCCCAGCATGCACAGGAAGGAGGCAGAGCTTGTGGTCATTAACAGGACATATTCAGGGCCCGCCTCACCTGCCTCCCCACCTCAAGCCACTGCACCCCATTCTGCCACCCCACACCCCAGATGTCCATGCTCCATTCAGGGCTTTCCTCCTTGGCTCCTCACTCACCACAGGCTTGCCAATCACTGAGCCCTGCTAACTCCGTCACCAAGAACAACTCCAGTGTCTCCCATGATCCTCCATCTCTGCTGTCACTACTCTGGCCCAGGTTCTCAGCTTCTTACTCCCGCCATAACCGCTTCCCACAC
The DNA here is from genome assembly GCF_947179515.1 of Apodemus sylvaticus. Classification (NCBI taxonomy): domain Eukaryota; kingdom Metazoa; phylum Chordata; class Mammalia; order Rodentia; family Muridae; genus Apodemus; species Apodemus sylvaticus. The sequence goes on along the minus strand of NC_067472.1, from coordinate 168,418,962 downwards.
ACTCTCAGGGTTAAACACCTATGATCCCAGCTTCTGGGAAGCTGAGTTCCAGACCAGCTTAGGTTACACAGAGACACTGGCTTCCAACCTCCCTGCTGAAGAAAACTACTCGAAAGTTGGAAATACCTTAGTATGCAGAAAAGCATGGAAAACGGTATGATATTCTAACCTGAGTTCAGAACATTCGTTATCTTTTTTCCACAAGCATTTCAATCCTTTCCTTAAAACAACAACAACAACAGAATATCTTGTTTTAAGCCGGACCTCCCTCTAGGCTCTCCACCCTGCAGGAGTAATTACTGTTTTGAAGCCGGTGTCCATCACTTTCATGATTGTATGTTTATATGTACATGTATACATGTCCATAAACACTATGGATACTCATTTTAGTTTGTCTTAAAGACTTATAAAGGCATATCACTGATATAGACCTTTTACATTACCTGTTCTTCAGACTTAGAAATTTCTCTGAGCCAATACTTTATAGACCAAGCTTATCAATAGCCTCTCCTTATGTAAAGGCGTGTTCCACTTGGCCACACTCTTGGGATGACCAGTTCCTGGTCATCATTGTTTCCACTGAACTAAATATACTAATATGCAATATAATATACAACATTATCAAAATGGCTACTGTCATAAACAGAACTGCCCCGAGTATCTTGCAGATGTGTTCCTCTGTATCTTTCCCTGTAGACTACCGACACTGCTGATTACACTCAGTTAGCTTGAGATCCTGCTAATGGGAATGAGTTTCCTTTAGGAGTCTGCGCCATCATGGGTTCTAAGGGTCATATGCTCGCATTCTCGGCCTTGTCAGTCTTTGCCTTTTTCATATTGACAACTTAGTTCTCCACACTGCAAGTGTCTTCTCCCAGAAGTCTGGGGTGTGTCACCTCACTTTGTTTATGGAGACTTCTGCTAAGCAATTTCTTCATAGTGGCTGCCTTATTGCATATTTTGAGGATGAAACAATTTACTTCACCTGCAGGCCATCCTCAGATGCTCAGGTTGCTTCTAATTTTCCATTTTCCTACAGCACTGCATATACATCTCTGTGCATGAATCTCTGCTGCTCCCTCTAATTACCTTTCCAAATTAGATTTGTAGGACGGGGATTCCCGGCCAGCGGGTACAGCCATCTTGGAGACGCCCGAGGCCTGTGTGAGGATTGCCAGGATACTCTTTGGACATGATTTCGGTGATCTGTGGGCATCTCTGCCCCTTTCCCACATCACTGGTGTTTATTAGCATCACGGGTTTTAAAAACCTTTTTCAATTTGAACACAAAATGGTGTCTCGCTGTTTTAATGTGTCCTTTGATTACCAATGAAATTGGTCAATCTGAACGCTCTGCTTCCTGGATGCCTCTCTCTGTAGACTGTTTCTTCAATCCTCCACAGCTCAGTTACTATCCCCCCAATACCCACTAATATAAAAACATTTGAGCGCTCAGATCCAAAAGCTGTATGCCCTGGTGCTTAGCTGCTGTAGTTTCAGTTTGGCTTAAAAGTTTATTCTAGATCTTTCAACAACAGACATGTATTTATGACTCTATTTACTGACTTGGGGTTTTTTTTGGCGGGGGGGGGGGGGGAGGACAGGTTCCCATGAAGTTTATGTTGGCCTCGAACCTACTATAGCCATCCTCCTGTCTCCGTCTCCCAAGCACTGGAGCACAGGCATGCCATTATACCCAGCAGGTTCACTGGTCTTTTATGTTCAATTTCTTCAGCAGCACATAAACACTGAAAACCCATCTTTATTAGGAAATACTCCTGACTTTCCCATGATGCTCATGTTTCCATCTTACACCAAAAGTTTGTTTCACAGACCACCATTTCAAGAGAGGGCTCCACCTCCTTGGGAGGGAGGTAGTACTGGTCCGGGGCTCAGGTCTGGGGAAACACACATCTTCAGGTTGGCCGGAAAGAAACAGAAACACATACAGAGAGAATGACGCCCCTCCCTTCCTTGGCTGGGCAGGAACTTCACCAGGCTGAGGAGGGGCGGGGAGGAGAAGGGGAACAGCCCAGGACCTTAGGGCCCAGTTTGGCACCTTGCACGGGCCCAGTGCCCGACCCCGGCGAGAAGCGCAGCTGACTGTCAGCAGGGGCAGGGCTGGGAAGCGGGGATGGGGGTGGGAGGAAGACAGAGCTGACCTCGCCACAGGACACAGCACTACAGGCAGCTGGCGTGCTCTCCTCTCCTGCCAAAGGGAACCTGCTCTGAGGAAGCCACACTCAGGGCTGGGTGGATGAGGCCTGGAGCCAGGACGCTCACGCCTGCTGGGTCGAGAACCCTGGCCAAGGCCCAGACCTCTCCTCCCCGATACTCTGAGGAGAAGTTACTCGAATCGTGGGTATTATTTGCTTAGGTTGTTAAAGCCCAGTGCTGCTGCCTCATTTCGTGGATGGTGCTCATCTTCCGAGATACGGCCGAGCACCTAGAGTGTGGAAGGGGCTCCAGACACCGTGCTAGATGCCACACGTTGTACGCTGGCCTTCACTGAACTAACGCCTACGGAAGTACTTTAGGTTTGAGCCCCCCGGCAGTGCACCACCCACCTTTTCTCCTTCTCTTTGTGTGCCATATGGGCGTGTGCCCGTGCATGTGGTCAGAGATCAAGGTTGGCTCTCTTCATTTCTATTTCCACCTTATTTTTTTGAGACAGTGTCTCTCACTGAACTTGAAGCTCACTGAGTGGCTAGAGGGGTTGGACGGCAAGCGCAGAGATGATCCTGCTATCTCCCAGTGTGGGGACACGGGCGTGTGCTGCCAGGCCTGCTGTTTTCCCATGGCTTGTGCAGCAAATACTTTGTCCACAGAGCCATCCCAGAGTCCCACGGGTTCTCTTTTTAATAATCTGTTGAAGGCCATCTGAGGATGGCTTGTGGCCTGGAGACAGGGCCTCACAGTTAAGAGCACTCGTCGCTTTTGCAGGACTTGGGTTTGGTTCCCAGCACCCACATGGTGGTTCGCGAGCATCTGCATCTCCAGTTCCAGGGAATCTGATCTAATATTGTCTTCTGATCTCTGGGCACCTGGCATCCACATGGTACATGCATGTATTCAAACGCATACAAATAAAATAAATATGTCTAAACTTTTATTTTCAAAAAGAAAGAAAGAAAGAAGAAGAAGAAGAAGAAGAGAGAGAGAGAATGGCATGTCATCACATAAAAGTATGCCACAGGTCAGAGCCAGTCCTAGTGTGCCAGCTGCTGCCCACCTAATACACAGCATACTATTTCCCATGGACCATGCTAGGCGCTCCTGGCTTCCCTAGCACACTCTGGGCGGTGTCATGATGGCACATAGATGCTCACGTCAGAAGTTCTGAATCCCTAGTTTACTGGCTGGTTTTGTGTGTCAACTTGACACAGGCTTGAGTTATCACAGAGAAAGTAGCTTCCTTGGGGAAGTGCTCCCATGAGATCCATCTGTGGGACATTTTCTCAATTAGTGATGAAGGGGGGAGGGCATATGGTGGGTGGTACCATCTCTGGGCTGGTACTCTTGGGTTCTATAAGAGAGCAGGCTGAGTAAGCCAGAGGAAGCAAGCCAGTAAGAAACACCCCTCCATGGCCTCTGCATCAACTCCTGCTTCCTGACCTGCTTGACTTCCTTTAGCGATGAACTACAGTGTGGAACTGTAAGCGGAATAAACCCTTTCCTCCCCAACGTGCTTCTTGGTCATGATGTTTGTGCAGGAATAGGAACCCTGACTGAGGCACCTATATCTGGTACATGTCTCGCTTGGTGCTAAGCTTGACCAAGTTCAAAACACAGATGCAGATACAATATGGGGCAATGCCTCAGCAGCCTCTGAGGACCAGCCCTGCTGTGCAGTCTTCCCCTAGGGTTTATATATACCCTTAAAGTAGCGGTCTATGTGGAACTGAGGGAGCCTGGGGAAAGAACAATTTGGGGGTAAAATGAGAAACTGTTTGGGGGCAGTCTACACAGAGGTGCCAAGTCTTGGTGGCACATATCTTTAATCCCAGCACTTGGGAGGCAGAAGCAGGTGGGTCTCTATGAGCTTGAGGACAGCCTAGTATAGTCGAGTTCGAATACAGCCAGGGCTACACAGAAACACCTGGCCTCAAAAACAAGCAAGCAAGCAAACAAACAAACAATAGAGGTTCTTGCCAGACACACATGAATGAACACCTTCTGCAGAGAGAGCCCTGTGGAGAGCCCGAGGGAGTGAAACCTGAGAACCCTGTGAGAACAGGAGGGGCAACGCAGGGCAGTCAGGAGCCAGCCCCGTTCACGTTCACGCAGGTCCTCAACCAGTCTAAGTCACAGTTCCTTGGCTTTGCTTTTCCGTGAACAAAGAGAATGTCTTAGATTTATAATACTGTATGGGTTTGTACATCTTCATTTCCTTTGCGACTATCTTTACTGTCATAAAAACTGTGTTTGAAAGGACATCTGTCATTGTGTGTAGCGCAAACCCTGGTCCAAGGAAACAGCATTCCTCCAGGTGAATGGCCGGGCTGCTGACAGAGCCCAGCAATGCTCGCTCTCCCAGAACAGCATCAGGGGAGAAGTGTCTCGCCAAGAAAGTGTGATATTTGAAAGGGAAATGCATGGACCCTGCTGCCGGGGTCTCTTGGGGGCTGGGGGAGGGTGTTGTCTAATTCCCAAGAGCTTGAGGCCTGTCTCTTCCCACATGCAACAGCCGCCAGAGCCTTTTTATCTCTGCAGGAATGCAAAGCTCTAAGGGGGTAAAAACTGGATTTCACTCAGTAGCTTTATCACAAAACTTAAAAAAAAAAAGTATACAATCGGCAAAGATGCTTAATAAATATTTGTTTCTGGCATGAACTGTTCCTAAATGTCAACTGTCCCTAGAGTAGCTCGGTCTCCTGAGAGGAAGCCAAATTGAAGAGTCGGGCAGGCAGTGACAGCAATCCTCACCAAAGGAACTGCTGTGTGTGTGCTCGTGCGTGTGTGTGCATGTGTGTGTGTGTGTGCTCGTGCGTGTATGCGTGCGTGTATGTGTGTCTGTGTACGTGCGTGTGTATGTGTGTGCTCATGCGTGTGTGTGTGTGTGTGTGCTCATGCGTGTGTGCTCGTGCGTGTGTGCATGTGTGTGTGCTAGTGCGTGTGTGCGTGTGTGTGTGTGTATGTGTGTGTGCTCATGCGTGTGTGCATGCATGTGTGTGTGTGTGTGTACACGCCTGCTTGTGCATGTACCTGTGTATGTACCTGCACATGCACACACACACACACACACACACACACACACGTTAGCCTGCCACAGTTATAGAATGGCGCTAGCAGAGCACAGACTAGAACAGCCTCACGTCCAGCTCTAGCTGTGCTGTTCCGGCAGGCCTGGCCAGGACTACTTCATTGCAGCTCTTAGAATGAGCTTCCTGTAGTCCCTCTCTCTCCTGAGGTGAGGAGGAGCCACTGGCCAGTACCTGGTCTGACTCCTTACTCAGGGATGGGAGCAGCCATATGGGACTCAGTTGCTGCCCTCGGTAGCTGTGGGGCCCGGCCAGGCTCGGATTTGCTATTGCTGTCATCTGGCGTGTACACCCGGGTCTTGGCTTCCTCATCTGTACACAGGTCCGTCATTTCTCACTTGTCTTTGTTGTTTTTAAGCAGATACATACAGTACCCAGCAGAGTCCATCACATGATACCTGCTGAGCTGGCACCCCTCACTGCGGCTGGGATGGCGCTGTTTCGTGCTCAGGAGCCAGCGCCTAGCCTTCTTTGGTCTGGTCTATGTTGCTCCCAGCTATTAGAGAACTTGGGGGGAAAATCTCCCAAGTATACAGTCACAGGACAAAACCACTCTGCCCTTCTCCTTTCCCTGGATGGAGCAGGTGACATCTCACACTGCTCTAGCCGGGGTTCAGGCTAGTGTTTGTCTGAGGCCTGCTGACCGGCACAAGCCACTAAGCATTGCTATGGAAACCGTTTTGTTATTCTCTGCTGTGTCATTTGTTTGCTGGCCCGGTTGCTGTTGTGGTGCAGGGAGGAGGGGGAGGGATGCAGATGAGGCATGCAGATTAGATTCTCAGGGAACCTGTCTCCTACAGGACTGCATGACCTGGGCTGACACCGGTTTCTCCAGCTCCAAGAAGTAAGCCACTATATCCCCAACAATGTCCTGACAACCGTCCTGCTTGTTCATGGGAAGCCAGATGCCTCCCCACTGCCCGAACAGCTCCCCAGGGGGAGGTTCTGGTGCATTCCAGAATTTAATAGGCACTGCGGTAGGAGAAACATTAGCTGAACTCTTTTCACTATCCCAGGACACAAAACTGGTACCACCATGGCTCTGCCCTGCAGAGAGCAGTGGTAAGGGGCACTCAGCCTGGGCTGCACCAGCTCCACGGACTCTAACCGAGGGATCAGATGCTTCAGGGGAGCCAGTATCCAGTCATTTGTTCACACAGAGATGTTTATTGAATGCCCCTGCTTTCAATAACCCTCCGAACCCTCTGAAGGGACGAACTCCATTGCTCCTAGGTGTGTGAATAAGAATAGTTTTATCTCTTTGAAGACTTTCCCTAATGATGACCCAACAGTCAAATTGGAACACGTGGAGAAGTGGTTACCTGGAGGGGGGCTGCCAGGGCGAGGGGGTGTTATCCTTACCTGGATTAGTCATAGTATCTATGGGGCATTTGTAGCACTGAGTACAGTCCCCACACGGTTCTCTGGATGGTCCTACATTCAGAGTCAAACCTGGAGGGTTTGAGGATCCATCAGCCCAATCCTTTGTCTACCAGACACAAACCTGTTTGCCAGACTATTTCTGAGGACTAAGATAACTGCATAGCTTTTTGACTTTTAAATAAAATTATTTTCTTTCTTTTTTTTTTAAGATTTATTTATTATACATAAGTGCACTGTAGCTGTCTTCAGACACTCCAGAAGAGGGAGTCAGATCTTGTTACAGACAGTTGTGAACCACCATGTAGTTGCTGGGATTTGAACTTAGGACCTTCAGAAGAGCACTCAGTGCTCTTAACTGCTGAGCCATTTCTCCAGCCCCTATAAAATTATTTTCTATTCTCTAAATCTTCTTTAATGTTCTTATGTCGCCTTTATAGTTTATCTTTTTTAAAGTCTGTTTATTGTCTGAGGCACATGTCTCTGAAAAACTCCCTTTTCCCCAAAAATTAGTTAAGAGAGTGTGTACATGCGCAGTTGCATGGGGTACAAGGTCGTAGAACAATGTGTGAAGACGGCAGAGCAACTTTAGGAGCTGATTCTTTCGTCCACTTTTCTGTGGGTTCTGGAATTGAACTCAGGTCCCCAGGCTTGAGGGCTAATGTCTTACCCACCGAACCATCTCCCCAGACCCCTCCTCTTTCTTTACCTAATGTTTTAAAATCAATTCCAACGAATGCAGATATCTAACATGGTCACAGCAGTGTCATGCTGTGAAACCCAAAGGCTGGTGTCAGATCCAAGGCTTGCCTTACACTTGCTTGGTGATGGGCCTGGGTAAGTCAGTGCCTCTCAGGGTCTCTGTTCTAGCCCTTGAAGTCAGAAAGAATCAGTTTTAGGGGCTCCAGGTGCCTCTCCAGCCCTGCCGAGCTCCGCCTCCTGAAAACAGTGCACTATTGCCTTACCCCAGCTGCACAGCCTCAGCCCAGTGACACAGGCAGCCACGCTGACCTGGAGATGGCTCCTGGAGAAACGCCCCTCACCTGTCACTCAGACTGTCAGACCCTCCATCTGCCCCAGCACACACCTGAAGCAGGATGGTAGCACGTGAGCACCTCCAGGAGAATGGATGCCAGCTAAGTGATGGCATCATGATCAAATACTAGATGCTCTGAAGCTGCTCGTGCTCTGAGTCTCACTGGGATCATTCGCAAAGAACCACGCATGCCAAAGCCTTCCTTCCTGGGGAGGACCAACAGGGGTGTGATCAGAAGATGAGAACAAGGCATCCTCCAGACTCCCTACTGTGTGAGTTCAGACAGGAAGTGCCCTGTGATAGAGATGCAGAGGTTTTATCCGCTGAACAGACCATTCTTACTGCCGACACTTTCAGTGCCTACTCACTTCAAGAGAGTGAACAGAAATCCTTTACGAATCACAAAGTTAGGTTTTAGGGACTATGAATACCTGTTGTTCCCAAAGGGAGGTAAGAAGCTATGTTCCTTCACGGAGGGAGGTCCATGACTGACGTCCTAGGCCATGTAGCATCTGACAATGGGGCCAGACTTTACCGGGCACCCGCTTTACTGTGCAGGCTGAGCTCCAGGACAGACTCAGCCTGACGGCTCCAGCCCTGCAGAGACAATGCGGCGTCGATGCTGTGAACCCCAGACAGGAGTGTGTAGGCACTGATGTGGACGGCTCCTTTCCATGACGAGAGCATGCAGCCTGGTAAAGACATCCACCTGACAACAACTCCACATAAAGCACCATATCAGTGCCTCACATGAGCAAAGGAGAAAGGTGTAGAGATGAACGAGTCTCAATTTTGAGGAAAATAACTAACGTTTAGAGATACTCCGCACTAGGCTTCTGCTGCAACCCACTTCCGTTCTGCCATCGCACTACCCTAGGGTAAGGCTATCCAGCGTCCTCACACCTGAAGAAGAAGGCGGGGCAGAGCTGAGGCTTAGGCTCACCTTCAAGCCAGTGTAAAGCCAGGAAAACATCAAGGCCCAGTCTGCCTCCATCCTGAGCTCTTAACCTGTGTCTCACGGCTTCTGGGTTCCTGCCTGACCTTGAATGAGCATTCTTCTCTCTGTATCCCCAAAGAGGAAGAGTAGAGGTTCAAGGAATCTAGGGAGCACTGGAGTGACGATGACACAACAGTGAACAGAGACCGAGGGGAGGAATGCCCGCTCAAAGGAAGGCATGATGTGTGCCCAGCAGCTCAGGCAAGGAAGGCCTCTGAATAGAACCTGAATGCAACTGAAGATAAGGCCAGGGTTTTCCAGGCAGAACTAAAGTGACAGGTTTTCGCAGGGCAAAACTGACCACGCCTTCCCCACCAGTGTCTGTCCTGCCGCCTAGCCAAACTGTCAGCGTCATGCAGGAGCTCCACCACCAGCCTTTGCTTGCTCTGGGTCCTCAGTCTCTTCTGACCTGGCAGCTTTGCCCGCTGCCCCAAGACTGGAGTAGACAGGCTGACTTGAAGAGCCACTTCCTTTGAGACCCTGGCCCCCAGTGAATGGTGCCCTGTCTTCATAGCTTGCTCTCTCTGGAGTGGAGAAGGAGCAGTGGCCCTTTTCCACATGAATCCCTTACAGCAGCAGATGACATGAGGTTGCCTGGAGAGTCTGGAAATGCCATGTTGCCATGGTAACGGCAGACCAAGGTCGGGGATGCTTTATCCCTGATGGGCTGCCCTGGCAGCACCATGCCACGCTGCTGGTGAAATCTTCCACCACGAATAAGAACAGAACAAATCTACTCATGGACAAAGAGATGCTGGACATCTGCACGGAGGTTCAGTTCCAGCACACACTCTGGGGGGGGCTACACACCCACTTCCCTGGCTGATCAAGAGGGCCAGGCTCGGCTGGCTCTGCTTTGGCTCATGTGGCCTAATATAGTTTTTAACTGGCTCAGCCAACAGAGCAGGCCTTCCCCCACTCCAGCCCCCAAATTACCACTTCTCTTATTTGATGCCGCCAACTGGGGATCTGCCGGTGTGGACCCTGGCAATTAGCACAGCACCCGCATTTGTTGGGAAATTAAGAGCCACTGATTAGCCTAATTCGACGCCATTTACAGGCAGTGAGTGTCAGGCTGAGACGGGCTTTTCCAAATGGTGGCCCGGAGGGTGGCATGTTCATGGCATGAGTTTGAAATGGAAGCAAGGACCTGGAGCCAGACTGCAAAGCACAAGGAGCCGGCCCTCACCTCCTGCCACCGCTGGAGAGTCTTTGCTACTCTGTGGGTTCTTCTTTTCCACACCCCTTGTCCCTCCCAGATCTACCCCTATCACTAGATAGGAGAGAAGGGACAGGGAGAGAGAGAGAGAAAAAAAAACTTTGAGTCTAACTTCTTTCTTGCCCTTTCTTTACCCGTAGCTGGTCTTTGCTAATTCGTGTGTTCTTTCTCCCACCCTTTATTCCTCCCCTCCCTGTGGAGGGGGAGATAGAGAGAACTAGGGAGATCTAAATCTAGTTTCTTTTCTCCCCCTTTGAGCATGACTACTAACAAACCACAGTTAATTACCCCTGCCCCCCCCATGACCAGCAACCACTGACCCTGCCTCTCAGGGCCCTAGCATTTATATTCTCTCTGAAAAGTTCCCTGAATTCCATATGTCACACAGTTGCAGGAACTCTCTGCAGCTGGCAAAATCACACCTCTCTTAGAGCTCGAGGCAAATCACAGTCATCTGCTGCAGTCAGTCCAAAGCAGCCCCATATCCCCACACCTGGGATTAAAACAAAAACACATTCTTGTGTTTTAAAGGTAACCAAAGTTCCAGAATTCTCCCAACATGGTCTCCCCCCACACTCCCAGCCCTACTCATTGAAGAATGGAAGATTAGAAGAAGGTGTTTCTAGATTAAGGTTATGCTCCCAAATCTTACTGACCCAGAAAGAGAGTCTATTTCCCTATGAGAGCCCCCAGGCTGACTTCTGCTCTGGGGCAGCAGTCGGTCCAATGTGCTTTGAACTAGAGGATTCTGAGCCTAGAGGCCAAAGGGAAGCTCAAAGAAAGTGATCAGGACCCTGACTCTGTTTCTACTTCCTTGACCTGCTACCACCTAAGGGACAAGTTGTTGCTATAAGGCTGGAGTTTCTTAAAAATAGACCCCTCAGTGACAGTTACCTTAAGACTCTTAACCCTAGGCTATACCTGGCTCACGCCTGAGTTATCTCCTTGACCCATATCTAGTAATAGGTCCTCTGCCTTCTCTGACCAGTCTGTCAGGAGAGAAGCCCACTTGTTTGTATACCACATGCTGGGGTCATATTCATGTACAGCTGGCTGGGTACTTTCCCACAGACATTGGGAAATCTCATCAAGGACTAGACTCTGAAGTGTGGACAGACAGTACTTTATATCTTCCCTGATTCAAACTCTAGCTTCAGAGACAAGCCAGGCCTTTTAAGTAATGAACAAAACATTAATTGTACCTTATTTGAACCAGCCATGATATCTGCCTTAAGGAATGAGCAGTCTAGAAGACCATCGGTTATCTCCTAACAGATGAAGAAAAACTGGTGTAGTGTGGACTCAGACATTCCAAACATGGAGAACACTGTGAGCAGAGGCCTGGTTGGACTCTGGAAAGCTCCAGACTAACAGTAGTTCCATTTGGTGGGAGAAACAGAAGTGTAAACAGTAATAGAAGCTTGGCTCACAGGGGGAGATTGTTGCCAATGATTCAGGAGATCTAATCTTCAAAAGGCCTAACTGTAGATCTTGGACTGTATCTGACAGCTACTTGGAAGCTCCTAAGGCACTGGGTAAGAGAAGAGCAGTATCAGGGTTTTGCTTCAGAGGTAAAATCAGCATCGCATTGCTGTTGCCATGGTAACATCTATACAGCACCTATACAATCTTATGTCTTGGACACTTTGGGTTGAATGTGGCTAACCTGGATATCAGTTTGGAAGCCAAGCTGAAGTCCAGGGTGACTGAAGCCTGAGATGCATCAAGGGCACTCAGTGGGATATAGGAGGAGAATGGAGAGGGGGGAGGGGAAGAGAGAAGGATAGGAGGGAGGGAGGGAAGAGAGAGAGAGAGAGACAGACAGACAGACAGCAGACAGACAGACATTTACAGAGGCAAGACCAAGAGGACTGGGCACTGATGATGCCGTTGGGGGGAGTTTGGGCAGCTGTGGTGGTTTGAATGCGAATGGCCCCCATGGGCTCATATGGTTCAATACTTGGTCCCCAGGTGGTGGGACAGTTTATGGAAGATTAGGAGATGTGACCTTTGTAGAGGATGCGTGTGTGTGCCAGGCTTTGAGGTTTCCAAAGCTTCCTGGCATTTCCCGTGTTCTTTCTCTCTCTGCCCTCAGCCGTGGATCACGACGCAAGCACGCAGCCATTCCTGCCACCAGGCCTTTGCTCTGCCATCATGGACTCTAACCCTCTGGAACTGCAAGCCCAATTAAATGCTTTCTTGGACAAGTGGCTTTGGTCACGGTGTTTTGTCACAGCAGTAGAAAAGCAACTAAGACAGGAAACATCTGATTGCTAGACTCTAAGCTCGGGCTGATAAGTCTAGACTCTGACTTCCAACAAAGCCAAAACATTCCTCTGGTTATTTCACGTCCAGGGATACATCTGCTGAGGAACATCCCACGAGTCAGGGGCAGACATCTCAGGAAATTTCATTCCCCTATAGGCTGCCAGGGTCCTACCAACCTAGAACACACTGCTTGGAGAGAGGAGAGGTCCAGAGAAGGGACCCCATGCCTTGATAATGAAGGTCTATCATGAGATGTACTTGAATATGGCTCCCAGGTAAGGAAGAAGCCCCACCTCTCAGCCTTTTTTGCTCCCCTATCCTGCCTGCTATCTCTTCAGTGGGATCTTAGCCCACAGACACCCAGACCCTTTATGGACTATAAGGACTGCCTGTTCTGAGACCACATTACTCCTGTGCCTCCATCCTCCATCCTCCTGTAAGGACTTCTCATTTTGCTCTACCCTTAGCCCATACAGCCTCATGTTCTGTCCTTCGGTTTGAAGATGCTCATCCATTTCTCCCATTCCATTCCAAATCCTCAGCAGGCCAGCGAGGCTCAGCTTAAGCTCCACATCCTGTAGAAAGTCTGCAACAGCTGTGATGGATAAACTTCAGGGCAGTTAGGGGACTCCGAGCTCGTCCGACCCAACCCTGTGAGCTCTATGGGGGAGGTAACAGCTGGACCCATACAGAGGCAGTCTGCTCTTCAATCAGGTTTACAGCCTTTCCCGAGGTCAAGCCTCCCAGGAATTCTACAGCTCTGCTTTATTTCACCTGTCCAAGCTGCAGACTGTGTCACCAGGTGAGGACAATGGCTATTGTCTCTCTGTTCTGTGCACGGTGACTTGCACAGAGCTGTAGACTGCAGGTGGCTGAGAAAATAGAATCCTCAGCAGTCAGAGTCTCAGGAAGACAACAGGTTCTAGGAAAATGCAGGACACAGGTGAAGTGGGAAAAAAAAAACCCTCCTTCCAACAATTCTTCACTGTTCTGGGATGCAAGCCAAGCCAAGCGGCTGCACTGGGGCAGGGCAGAGGATGCGCATCTGAAGGATGGCCTTCTATATCTGACAGACACTTCTGCATCCAGGAGCAGTGTTCTGGTCCACAGCCTCCTGGGAGAGCAGTTTCCAGAGTTGGCGTTGAGAGCCAAGCTGAGGTCAGCCTCCAGCCTAGGGGTGTATTGGAGATGGGGGTGGCACGCTAAAATAACTTTTTCCATTAATGGATTTCTCAGACTTTGGGAGCTAAAAGAACCATTCAAGAGAGTAAAATCCAACTCCTGAATGTTCCCGATGTGGAAAATGAATTGAGTTCTTGGTAGAAAGAGATAACTCCCCTTGACCAAGGTCACAACCATGGCCAAGCATTGCGTCTCTTGATCACAACATGGGGGGCTGTGCAGGGCTGTCTTTCTCAGGAGGGTTTCTCTACAAAAGCATGTGTAAGGTTAAATGGCCACCATTATTTTAATTTTTTTAAATCAAAATTCATTAATTTTATTACTTCAAAATTCAATTACCGATATCCTGGGGTGGGGATACAGGTTTAGAGGCAACTATTGGGCTAAACCACTTGCCTTAAATGATACAGCCTAGAAAAAGCAGAAGCCAGGTGGGGCTGGAGTGGAGCTCAGTGGGTGGAGGCTTGCCTATCACACATGAGACCTGGGTTTGAACCCCAATACTGCATGAACAAGTTGTGGTGCCTCAAACCCATAGTCCTGGTATTCAGGAGGTAGAGACATGGGGATCAGAAGTTCAAAGCTAACTTTGACTATATAGTGAGTTCAAGGCCAGGCTGAGCTACATGAGACTCCATCTAAGACAAAGTAATAAATGAGAATGAATGAATGAATGGATAAATAAATAAATAAATAAATAGGGCCTGTCATTGATTTGCTGAGGCTTATTTTGTTCCACACATCAGAGGGAGAAAGGCAAGACAAACAGACATTCTAAGAGGTTTCTTGAACTTACTTCCTGGTTGAGTACCTCTTATGCCTTGGCCTTCCAAGAAGATTCTAAACAAACAATTATACAGGGTGAAAGAGAAACAAACCCTCCCTCTAACTCCAAGGGCAGAGAAGCTAAGAAGAGCAGGTAAGGGGACGCTATAGCAGGCCAGGCCAGCTGGTCCCACCCGCCAGTGCCCACTCTCCATTTGCAGGGCGTGGCACGATGCCAGGCACACAGAGGGCACTTGGTGCAAGCGGCTGGGTAGGTGCACGAGTGGGACAGCCCATGGGGACAGGAGCCATAACACCAGTGCCTGCAGTCAGGGCCTGTGTGTGTACAAGTGCCATCTTGGCCCCCTACATCTGCAGGGCCAGAAGGCAGCTGGTGCGTCCAGAAATGCTGACAGAGAAGGACAGAGCTTCTAGCCCCAACCTACTTCTCCATGGCAACAAGCTGACAGAATACCGCACAGGAGACTGAGAAACAGGTTTTGAAATAAAGATGCAAAACAAGACAACAGCCTTCTGCTTCCCAGGCCAGAGCAAGGCAGACACAGTCCTTAAACCTGTGTGTCCCGAAGGCCTGTCCACGCACTGGGCAGCCTGGTGCCTGGTCCCTGCTCACTGTGAGCTCTTCTTGGGCTGCAGGGCACATTCTCTTTCTTCGCAGTGGACGCTTCAGGTACTGTGTTGAACTGACGGGCGGTGCTAGGGACTGCAGCAGAACCGTACATAGCTGGGTCCTACGGCATCCAGGCTGTCCCTAGCTGTCTGCACACAGCGTGGTGGCCTGCAGGACTGGTGTCTGTGGCACAGGTATGAAGGGGCAAGAGCAGACGCCACAATCTCCTGTCTCCTGACATCTAAGACCTGCCTCAGGCACTGGGGCTTAACTGTATTTGCGTTTGTCTATCAGGAATGACTTAATTGCACCTTCTCCAGTAAAGGCAAAGCCTTCTGTTTACATTTCAAATACAAAACTTACCAGTCTAGTTTTTACTCTTTTTCTGCTTGCTTACTCTGCCCGCCCCCACCCCCCACAGTAGAGAACCTGAGTTAGGGTAATGCCTCAATAAACATCTTGTGAATTAGGTCAACAGAACGGAAAGCATTTAAGATTGATGGCTGGAGACCAGCATCCTCCAATGCAAACAAGTTCACTCAGCCCACCCTGCCTGACAGAGCCCCAGGGATCTGAGGTGGCTCTTCTTCCACTGGTCAGCCTTCCCAGTGCCAGCAGGATTTCTCTGCGGCAGCTCGATAGACAGTATCAATCACAGGGGTGCGCCGAGCAGGCCGGATGACGGACCCCAAGCTCAAGCCCACTTACTGTCTGTGAGTTTCATTTCTTTGAACCTTAATGCCTTTTTCTGGAAAACTGGGAAAAGCCCATTGTCGCATCTCTATTCTACCTACCCAGGTCGTTGATATGAGGAGCAGAAATGTCGAGGGGCAGGAAGATTTCATAAGTCATGAGGCTCACCAAGTGACACTCGCCCAGGAACATGAAGGAGGTGGGGACAGAGGGGTTACAATCTCAAGCTGCCTTTACAGATCCTGGCAAGGTGTTCTTTAATTTCAACAAAAGCAATCTCACATCCCATTAAAATGAGAAGCCTTGGGGGCGGGGGCTGGCGAGGCAGCTAAGAGCACCTCTGACTACTCTTGCAGAGAGCCTGGGTTTGGTTCCCATCACCCACACTGCAGCTTACACATGCCAGTAACTCTAGTTCCAGGGAAAACCAGTGCCCTCTTCTGGCCTCTGGGTCACTGCGTGTACATGGTACGCTTGTAGGCACGCAAAGCACCCCGCCTCCTCCCCTGAAAAAGAGAATCTAATAAACCTGAGAAAGTTTTGGGGTAGCTGTGGCATGTAAATCTCTGAGGTAGAAGGGGGTCCACCTTTGCTTATGGTGAGGTGCCACCCAGAACGTCTGAGGCAGGAAGCTAATTCCTCCTCACCCAAAGGACTCTTCCAGTCCCTCAGTCACTGCTAACTGGCCCGTCCCGGGAAGGCCACCCTGGCAGCTGGCATAAGCTCACGATAGCACTCAGGGCTCATGTCACCTAGCCTAATGGGACGACTGCACTGCTGCAGATGTTTAAGAAGAGGTGACAACTGGATGGGACCTGGGGAAAGTGGGACAGCTCGGAGCACAGCCGTTGGCTAGGGTTGGCTGTGGAGTGGAAAGCCAGCAGAGACACTCCCAAGAGAGACAGGAGGGACTCAGGTCCCATGCTCTGATGTTAACAACTTCACGGAGGACGGGTGGTGGGGAGGGGAGGGGAAATGCCCTCCCCGAGAGCCCTAGCCCTTACATGGTGCAGTGCTTACCTCTCTGTCACCATGACTGGCTAGTAGAGACCACTGTTTGGACAGGTGCTATGGCGGATGCTGTAGTAAGGGCATCTTTTAGATGCAGTTAATTAACATTTAGGACGTTTGACTTTAAGTTAAGTGGATTGCCCTTCCTCGAGTGGTGGGCCGCACTCAGTTGGCTGAAGCTTGCAGATCAAACACAACGCTTCTACAGAGAGGGAATTCTTTCTCTGGACCACTGCGCTGAAACACTGCCAAGTCCTCAGCCTTCCCACTCCTGACTGGGAGGCACGGTGGCCTTCTCTGCAGCTTCCGGATTTGCGATCCCCTCCTGAATTCCTCTGGGATCAGCCGTGTCTCTCTCCAGTCCCCTGTGCTCCCCACACAGAGGGCAGAGACAGAGACAGAGATGCAGCCAGAAGTTCTGATGGGCCCTTGGTCAATACATACATGAAGCTGGATGGCTTCACCTAGCTTCCCTCATTTGATGTTCCATGGGACCTGAGGAGCAGGTTTTGCTACCCTTTTTAATTAATTAATTAATCAATCTATCTATTTATTTATTTTTGAGTGGGGACATGGAGTTTGGTGAGTTTGACTCCAAAGCCACAGTCTGTCAGTCTCACCACTGGGCCATGACAAAGCAGAAATTCTCTCCAGAAAGCTGAGACAGAATTCCTGCCCAAAGTAACTCTTCTACAGATCCTTTAGAGTTTCCCCCTTTTGGGATGCAGTAAACCACAAGAAACTCCTGGAGAGTTTCTCACTCAGGCAGGAGACAACTCATGCTCACAAAGCCGTTCCCCATTCCTCCCTGGGATCTGTCTCAGACACAGGGTCCTGGTCTTCCTAAGTTCTTCAAGGTTTTATCATGTTTAATCTGGGCCATTTAGTATCCAAGAATGGTGGTTCTTGAGGAAACCAATGCTCAGGCAGAAAATGGGCATCCTTCCTCTTGAAAACAAGCCTGCTTGCAGGATGCCCCAGAAATCCATTTGGCGGCTGCTGAGAGGCAGGGAGAGTGTGGAGGCTGCTGAAGTGATGAGGAGCCAGTGGGGCGGTGCTGGGGAAGAGGCCGGAGGCCTGCTTCCTTCAGATCCAGTTCCCTTCCTGGAGACCAGGCAGCAGCACCGCTCCCTTGGGAAGGGTCCTTACAGCCCTTTCTTTATCTCTCCCATCACCACATAACTCACCCCTGCTCTCTGGACACTGGAGGCATCGCCAGGAAGTTTACTAAATGCTGGGGGCAGAGGAAAGGAACAGCACAGCGATACTAACGTCCTACAGATACTAACGTCCTACAGCAAGTGGCTACCGAGAGAAGTTTCACCTCCTCAGGCAGGAATCCTTTCTGCGGCTGGAAACAGAGATGACAGCCCATGTTTCCAAGCATGAAGGGCTAAGGCTTCAAAACCCTCTGACCTGTTATCTATGACCCACGGAGGATTAGATACATTTCTTAATTTCTAGGAGTTTCGAACTGCATATCTCTTAAGCAAGAAATCAGCAAAGAGACCAATCCTCTTGAGGTGGTTATAAGTACCACCACGACCAACAGCACACCTGAAGCACGTCAGAGGAAGAACACACTTACTCTGCCTGTGTGTGTCAGGTGTTGTGTATATGCATCTGTCATAGTTCACAAAACTTTCATGAGACAGACAAATACATTCTATCCATTTTAGAGTCAAGGAAACTGAAGAGCTAAGAAACTAAGCGGTGAGAGTAGACTTTGGATAGGCCCAAGGTGGGCAGAGCTGGCACTAGCCCAGGCTGAGCCGCTCCCAGCTCTGGCTCTGCAGTGAGTGCTGCACCTTCCCTCGCACCTGCCTCCACCTCCAAGTCCTCAGTCTCAACCTCCAATCTCCAGGCACTAAGGCTATGATCCTTCTGAAAGGATGACCTAATCCCATGACTCCTCGATTCCAAGATCCTCCTCTGGGGTCAGGAGTAGGATAGTGCTCATGTGAGCAGGAGGCCTTAACTCTGCACAGGTGTGTGTGTGTGTGTGTGTGTGTGTGTGTGTGTGTGTGCACACGTGTTCATACATAGGTATGTGTGTGCACAGGTGTGTGTGTGTGTGCACGTGTACATACATAGGTGTGTGTGTGTGCACAGGTGTGTGTGTGTGTGTGTGCACGTGTACATACATAGGTGTGTGTATGCACAGGTGTGTGTGTGTGTGTGTGCACA
The DNA here is from genome assembly GCF_947179515.1 of Apodemus sylvaticus. Classification (NCBI taxonomy): domain Eukaryota; kingdom Metazoa; phylum Chordata; class Mammalia; order Rodentia; family Muridae; genus Apodemus; species Apodemus sylvaticus. The sequence goes on along the minus strand of NC_067472.1, from coordinate 168,400,332 downwards.
CGTGTACATACATAGGTGTGTGTGTGTGCACAGGTGTGTGTGTGTGCACAGGTGTGTGTGTGTGTGTGCATAGGTGTATGAGTGGCAGTCAGAAGACACCTTATTGGAGTTGGTTCTTTCTTTCTACCCTAAAGGTCTCAGGGATGACTCTCAGGTTGTCAGGTTTGGGGACGGTGCCTTTACCTGATGAGTCATCTATTTGTCCCTTGCCAACTGAACTTTTCACGTGAAGTCAACGACTGTCTCTGAGACTGGAGCCCAGATAGCTCCACCTCTCCTCAGCTTTGTCCAAGCGGAACATCCAGCCCTCCACAGAATTCCAACAGCTCCGTGACAGCACCGCTCTCCCATGAACTGATTTGTCTGGTAATACCTGGCTCCCATTGCTACACTGCCAACACATCTGGGTGTGAAGACTCCTTCTTCATGTCTGAACCTTTTAAGACCTTTCCCTACATACAAGCTCAACACCACACTCAGTGACAGAAGATCACCATGAGTCGAGCAAAGCTACTGTAGGTACAGTGTTCTCGTCCATCCAGTAAGAGCAGTCTGTCCTGGAAGGCCGTGCTGTGGAGATGCGTACAGGAACCCGCGAGTCTTGGCACACCCAGTTTGGAAAGTACTTCTCTAGCCTATCATGGCAGTCTCTTGATGAAATGGAAGTCACATTTACTGATATATTTTGGAACTGTGCCAACCACTTTTTTTTTTTAATCTCTGTGGAATCTCAAGAATATCAGCATTTTCTAAATAAGGGAACGGGAGCTTGGGACAGTTAAGGATGCGCAGGCAGCAAGAGGCAGAGCAGGGACTTGTCTCTTGGCCTGCTCCACTCTGTCTCGGGGCAAGGGCCACAGCAGGCTCACATCTGAAGGCTAGGACCTCACTTGGGGCAATGCTTGGGGAGCACGGAGCTCTTGAATTCACACACAAGCTTGTCCCTAGCCAACTACTGGCAGCCCCTTGCCTGAACCACATACACACGCTGAAGGACTTTGAGTAAGGCCCAAGGCTGTCAACCATGGTCCATTTTTTTTTTCAGTGCTGTGTCCCCACAGGAAGTGGCTCCTACCCGGTTCCGAGTGCTGGCCCTTCCAAGCCCAGGAGAGTCCATAAGAATTCTGCTCAGTGTAGTGCAGGGAGGAGCCAGCGGGTTTCCTCCTGAGGTTTGACTCAATCACTGGTCCCATTCCTTGCACTTTTAATGTCCTGGAATCATTTCATTGCTCAGCCCTGGTGCCTTCCTCTGAAAAAGGTTAGTAAGTTCTTGGAGCCACACACAGCACACACAAAGGCCTTCTAACCATGTGCTCTGTAGGCTTGGATGGGCTGCCAGATAACAGGCCAATGCTGCCGCACCCAGAGCCTCTGAGATGGGACCGTATTAGAGTCTGACAGATATGATTACAATCAGGGTTTTGGGGTGGGGGAGGGGTAAGAAGTCTGTTCTGGTTTATCTTGGTTGGCCCTAAACCGCACCACAGGTGTCCCTTACTTTTAGTGCTAGAGTTGAGCATGAGCCTGCACATGCTAACACATCCCGCACTGAGCTAAAGCCTCAGCCAGAAGCACACTTTTAAGGGGAAGGCAAAGGGGGATTTGCTAGACAGAAGATGAGGTAATGAGTTGGGACGGACATTGGAGTGATGTGGCCACAGATGAAGAGAACTAGTAGCCACCACAAGCCAGAAAAGACAAAGACTTTATTTTTCCTCCAAAAGATCCCCCGAGGAGGGTCTGCAGATGCAGTGAAGTTAAGGATTTGCTGATGATCCCCAGGTGGACTATTGAACGGTCGGTGATGAATGCTGCTAAGAGACAGATAATGACAAGGAGAGAAAGCCATGGGAAAACAGAGGCAGGGGCTTAACTGTGGTGGCCACAAGCCTCAAAAACCTAAAGCCACTGGGAAAGGGACAAAGCGAAGGAACCATCTGAGCCCTGAGCCTGCCGAGGCTCGGCACAGCTCTCTCTCTCTCTCTCTCTCTCTCTCTCTCTCTCTCTCTCTCTCTCTCTCTCTCTCTCTCTCTCTCTCTTCCCTGTGATTGGGATGCTGCACTTGCAGAAGGAAGTACCTTAGCGTGTGAGGACAGGACTCCGGTGAAACTTCATGGAAGAGTGCTGTCCACCAGACGCTAGGCCCCAGGGCTCATGTCTAGAAAAAGGAAAGAAAAGGAAGGGAGGGAGGGAGCGGCAGTGGGAGGGAGAAAAGAAGGAAGATGCAGAGAGAAGGGAGATGCAGGGGATGAAGGTAATTTTTGATGCAAGCCACTTAAAATACCGTATATTATCAGAGCTTCCTGTGGCGCTAATCCATACCGCTTAGCTCTTAACCTTGGCACACATCATCCTTACTGCCGCTTTACATCCTAGCCAAGGACCACTTGTGCCAGGATGTAAGCGTTATCACTATCTCAGGCCTAATGGTTGGTACGGTGTGTTGGGGCCACGGAAGGTGTCCAGTACACACCTTGAAGTAATGAATGAGATGTCCCAGTGCTGGGCCAGCTTGAGTCTGCATGCTCTGTTTTCTATGCCAAGAAACCCCCAGCTGCATTCCCTTGGAGACATCTAATATCCATCCAACCTCTCTTCTCTATGCCTTTCCTTACAACACGGACCATTTGCTTCCCCTCTTACCTACCCTGGGCCACACATGCCTGGCCCAGCATGCCTTCTTTCATTGTGTCTATGTGACAGTCTCCTCAAAGGCAAGAATGATTTTTATTCCTATGTCTCCAGTACCTAAATCACAGGAAACACTACATATTCCATCACAGAAAGGGTAATCCCATCACCTGCTAACGGACAAAGCCTATCAGGCTGGGCCCAAAGACAATGGGCCCTACATGCTCCAATGAGTCCAGAAGCCTGTTCTAGACCTGTCTCCAAACTCCTTGGAACAGAAGCCTTGCAGAGAGCCCTATGGTGGCAGGACCTTGAGGATGGCATTGCTTAATTAAACAGAGCCTCAAGTCACTAGCGTCTGGCTCGGGCTGGGCCTCTGGGACCCAAACAGGCAACATTTCATCATTAGGAGGGAAGGAGATGACAAACTCTTTCCTGAGAAAACCCAGCAGGCAGTCAGAATTACTGTATGTGGATAAATAAAACCATTATTTCCAAATACATATCGCAGGCAGCAGCAAACGCATTCTCCACATCGCAGGCAGCTCTAAATTTAGAACTGGCAGTTTGACTCATATACTGATTCCTAAAGAGAAGAACTAAATTCAATGGGGTAGGGAGAACGGAGTGAAATCTGCAAATCACAATGCAGTCTCACTCCGGGAGAGCAATCTGTCAGGAGAGGCGAGGGAAGCTTCACTGCACAGATTCAAGGTCTAAAGGAACTCCACAAGGGGAGAGACAGGGACCTGCTGAGCCATGAGACCTTCGCAGCACCTCCCTGGGTGGCCCTGGAGACGCAGGAGAAGACCATGCATTCAAGCTGCTAGAAGCTTCAATGTGGAAAGTATCCGAAGATACCCAGGAGCCAGAGTGCCGGCACCTACCATGCAGGGATGCTGAAATTTGCCCTCTAACCTGAAATGAAGATATGGTGGCACTCACTGGACAGTAGAGGAACACAGCCCACAGCATACCCCCAGCGAATAGGGGATTTATCCTAATTAACTTCTCTTTTGTATTCATAGAAAAGTTGAAAAGCTAGTGCTGAGTTCCCCAAAGCCCAACACAGCGCCCCAGTTTTCCCACAGTTCCCACAAAGTTACTGATACAATGGTCACAGGGAAGACACTAACCGTGCTACGTCACTATCACCTAAATACCAGTTCCTCAAATATCCCTTCCTATCCCACCTTACATTAAACTGTCATGTACCCTTAAGCTGCTCAGAGCCATTAACATTTCTCCAACCAGCATCATTATTGATGATCTCAACAGTTCTGTCCACTTGAGTGTCCCACAGTTAAGCCGGGGTTATGAGGGCTTAGGAGGAAGTATGTCTGTAGAGGTGAAGGCCGTCTTCACCACTGACACATCCAGGGTAGGCACACACTAGCACACATTTTATCACAAGGTGGTCCTCCTGATCACCTGGCCAAGACAGCACTTCTCTGTGAATTTCGCCCCCACTGCACCCCCACCCTGGCAGCCCCCTTTCAGGCTCAACTCTTTGAAAGAAGGGAAGCACTTCTGGGAGGAAGATTCTTACTGGGCCTGGAGGAATGGGTAGGACCTGAGGTATCAAAGAACATCCCGGGACAAGGGTACTGAAGATGGGCCAGGTACTAGGAACAGGGGATGAGAAAGCTGTAGGATAATTAATCCCCGGCAAGCAGAGGGCGCGGGCCACTCCCCGGCCTGAGAGTGCTAGCTCTTCCCGATGCCTCTCTGAACGCACAGGGACCATCCTCTGGCTGAGAGATGGGCAGGTTCTCCATGTGGGATGCTGACCTCCAACGTCCCAGATCCTCAGCTGTGCTCAGACTCCGAGAAGCACAGGCTACTGCAGACCCAGTCTCCCTTCCTTTGCGAGTAACAGACTCCACATTTTACTCGGGGAGGCCACATGCCCAATTAAAAGGTTAATTTCCAGTCTTTATTACTGTGCTGGCTAGCTTTATGTCAACCTGACATGAGCTAGCATTATCTGAGAAAATGAATCTACAATTGATAAAATGCCTCCATAAAATTGGCCGGTAGGCAAGTCTGCAGGGTACCGTCTTGATCAAGGATTGATGCGAGAGGGGCCATCCCAAGGGAGGTGGTGCCATCTCTGTGTATGTGGTCTTGGGGTGAATAAGAAAACATGGAGAGTAAATCAGCAAGTGGCGTTCCTCTGTGGCGTCTGCTCCAGTGCCTGCCTCTAGGTTCCTGTCCTGGCTCCTCTCAGTTTTGGAGTATTAAGCTGTAAGGTGAAATGAACCCTTCTTCCCAAGCTGCTTTTGGTCGTAGTGCTTTATCACAGCAATAGGAACTATAACTGAGGAAATTACAGTTACATGTGGCTCTAGACCAGGCTTAACTCATGGGGTGGGAAATGGACAGTGCTGCTGGTGGCCATTCAGGGAAGGGCCTCTTCTGTACCTTTCTTCCTTCTGTTTACCACCCGCCATCTTGGACCGTAAGAATGCCTTGTAGATGATGAAGATAACAAAACAGAAGGTGGAATTAAATTAGGAAAAGCAGGGGATCTCGTCCGTGTGCCAGGCACTGAGTTCAATCGGGAGCAGAGAGAGGAGAGAAGAGAGGGGAGGGAGGGAAGAGGAAAAGAAAGAAGACAGCAGAGCAGAGAGGACAGAGATGAAAGAGAGAAGGCAAGAAGAGAAGGAACAGAGGAGACGGAGGTGAGAGAGGGCCGCTGCACTAACCTGCCACCGCCCAGGCCCTCACAGCCGTGGGATGACATGCCTGCAGATGCCATAGCAAAGTCTCACAGACCAGGTGACTGAAACCACAGCAATCAATTGTTTTGTCAGTTCTGGAAGCTGGAGGCTAAAGACCAAGATGCCGTCTGAGTGGGTTTCTGGGGAGGCTCCCAGATGGCGGCTTCTTGTTGTGCCCCCTCATGGCATTTTCTGTGCACACACACACACACACACACACACACACGGTGTGGGGGGTGGCTCTTTGTCATCTCTTCCTCTTCTTACAAGGACACGAGTCCTTCTGATGTCATTTAACCTTCATTACCTCATTCTAGACCTCATTGCCCAGTAGTCGCATTTGTCGCTGGACTGCTTACCTGCTAATTTGGGGAGCACAGGAGGAGGAAATGGGCTACTTTCTTGTTTAAGCCATGATATATATTTTTGGTATCCATTATCAGTGTGTACATACAATTCTTTAAAGACAGACCTTCCAAAATCCAAGGAACGTCATTTAATACGTCTATTTTGATGGCCTCCTGGTCAGAAAGTCCAAGCTCAAACACCAAGACATCATCTTCTAGGTCATTTTAAATTCTGGTCTATTAGCACCATCCATTCTTCTGAAAAACATTCACAGCATATTTATTATACTCTTGATGCTGGGCTCTGGCCATGGCAATAAATGAACACAGTCTTTACTGATTTACCTACGTGAATTGTATCTCATTCCAAGGGCACCTTGTCATATGGTAAACAAAATAGAATTAGACATTGAACAGGGCAGGAAATACGAGTATGGGAGTTGGTCTCTCTGTCACTGCATTCTGACTGACCTGAAGTTCCCACCATCATGATGAAGACTGTGAGAGAGCGACCTAGTTCTTCATTTCTGAAGAGAATATAAATAGTGCTCAGAAATCCAATGCAAGTGTATCTATCTGTCCGTCCACCCACCCATCCATCCATCCATCCATCCATCCACCCACCCATATCTATTTATCTATCTATCTATCTCCTATCTATCCCCTATCTATCTGTCTATCTATCTATCTATCTATCTATCTATCTATCTATCTATCTATCTAAACATACTCTACCCAGTGCTTCTTGATGCCTGAAGAGTTCTAGGACCATTTTCTAATGAAATCCTGACCAGTGATTGACATAGTTCATCAGTTTCCATAAACTAGACAGCCCATGGTTCCTGGTTCCTGGTCAAGAATACCCTGTTGAACAGAGGCATCTGATCCCAAATACAGTGACCAGGCGGGGAAGAAGGGAGCATGGAGCATAGTGTGGAAAGGTTTTGGTACCAGAAGAGGGAGCATTAGTGTGGAAAGGGTACAGAGTTTTGGTACCAGATAAGGGAGAAGGTGTGGCTATAGGGATGTAAGTCCTTGGTAGAGTGTCCAATTAGCATGTGCATTATATAAAACAAACAACAGCAAACAAGAAACACCCAATCCTGTAGATATACCAGTGACCACTGGACAACAACAAGGCCATACTTCACACTTTAAATGCACTTTAAATGGCAACAATGACAAGTGTGTGGTTGTTTGAACAAGCAACATTTCGCAGGCTTGGCTCTCAGTTGGTGGCACTGTTTGGAGAGGTGGTGTTGATTGTTGGAAGAAGCATGTCACATCACATGGGTGGCGGGGGGGGGGGGGGGGTTGGGGGAAATGTTCCAGGGTTCATAGCCTGGCCCCACTTCCGGTCCTCTCTGCTCCATGTTTATGGCTGCAGATGTGATTCTCAGCTTCCTGTTCCTGCCACCGTGCCCGCTGCCATGCTCCCCCACTGTAATCAGCTCCGTCGCCCCAGAACCACAAGCTGCTCTGCTCATGGTATTTCATTTACAGCAACAGAATAGTAATGGGTACGGTGTGCTACAGTTTTACCACAATAAAGGTCATGATGATAAAACATCGTACATACGAGGGTGAAAGGGAGTAAAAGTCACATATGACAAAGACAGAAAGACCCCAAGAGTTCTGCAGAAGCGTAAAAGGCACTGGGCAGTGACAGCGTTACCTTCTGCTCATTAAGCACAGCGCCTCCAGGCCCTCCGTCTGCGTCAGCCTTTTACTTCAGCAGAGCCCTGCAAACATTCCCTTTCTTAGACAGTTAAATGGTCAGCCCAGGGCTACACAGCTTCAGAGAAGTGGAGGCAGGATCTGAATTGAGCTCGTGCATGTCTTCTAGGTCTTGCTGTCTCATATTTACATATGCAGTAGATGTCTGCTGGGACGATGGCTCAGTGGATAAGAGCACTGGCTGCGATTCCAGAGGACCTGAGTTCAATTCCCAGCACCCACATGACAGCTCACAACTGTCTGTAACTCCAGTTCCCAGAAATCTGATGCTGTCTTCTGGCCTCCGTGGACCCTGCACACAGACACGGTAGACCAAACACCCAGACACACAAAATAATAAAACAATATTTAAAAAAAATTAAAAACTACTGGGGGCGGGGGGGGGGCGGGGGGGCTCTTCCCTGCACACAGACACGGTAGACCAAACACCCAGACACACAAAATAATAAAACAATATTTAAAAAAAATTAAAAACTACTGGGGGCGGGGGAGGGGGGGGCGGGGGGGCTCTTCCAAGCTTCAGGCGCCATTACAATGAATTGGGAGAAGAGAGTAAAGAGTCTGACTTCTTAGACACGCCCTTTTTATGGCCAGGGCACAAAGGCAGACCTGAACCAACTCAATAGGCAACCTGTGCCCCGGGGATGGCCATTCTGTTAAGGGGGAACTGGAGAGCCTTGAGGTCAGAGCAGAGGTCGCAGCAGGTCTGTGCGATGAGCGGATGACTACATTAGACCCACAGCCCACAAGCGGCTGGGAGAGCTTCAGAGGCAGCCAGCAGCGGACACTCAGGAAGCCCCAAGCACAGTGAGCACCGCTCAGAGCATTTCTCCCCATAGACTAGTTGTCACGTCCCAGGAGAGGGATTTTAAAAAGAAAAGGAAGGAAGAGGCTGGAGAGGAGGGGGGATTAGAGATTGTTATGGCAACTCCGAAGTCTGTAGTTTCTGCTCCGATCTTGGCTTGCTATTCTGTTGGGAAGCACGGACCTGTGCAGGCCTCGTGACTGCAGTGCTGCCCCCCAGCAGGGGCCCCTGCTGCCATCTTCCTCTCTTTAGTGACCTCTTCCATTACTGAATCTAGCCTTCAATGGGAAATGAATTGGGGAGCTGACCCTCGGGTCTGACAAGTAGCCAGATAACAAAGGTATCAGACCGGAGTCAGGGATGGGCGGCCGGGGGATGCTGGCTATTTACCAGAGCATTCTGGATACCAGTGCTGATCTCTCTCCACTGGGCAAACATGGAGATGTGCCAAGCATAAATCTGCTTTAAAAAGCAAAACGGTTCCCCTCTCCCTCTTTTCCTTCCTCCTTCCCTATAGAGACAGGAGAGATGTTTGTAAGTAGGTAAAGATAAATTATAGTAAGCCCTTCAAGGCTGACAAGACGGGCTTTTAGTAAGCAGTACAACGTGGCTAGCCCTGGACTTGCTCTACACGGCCAGCATTAGGGCAGCAAAGAAGAGCTGAACTGTCCCTGCACGCCTGGTTCCAGCTAAGTCCAGGATCCCTAAGACCACAGAGGTCCACAGTGTATGATGGTCTTGTGCACCAATCCACAGAGACTCACTACCCTTCTCCCAGCTTCCTTCAGAATTTTCTTCTTCCAGACTGAAAACTGGGACTCATTTGTCTGAGCTAAAAGGTTATCTTACATGGAACCACTTCTTTCAATGAGCCCTTGGGTCGCTGCAGAGACCCCGGCTGGTGGTGACGCCTTAGAAATCCAGAGGTAGCCAACTATTCCACTCCACGCTAGGCTTGGCTGTTGCCTGTTCGCTTGAGCGGAGGACCTGGAACTTATTTTTGGCCTTTACAAATAACACATTTTGTTATCTTAATTCTTCAGGCCTCCTTTTTAGCTACTTTTTCCAACTTTGGGGAAAAAACGCTCTTACGGTACAAGACAGAGTCATTCATAAATCAAGAGGAGATCAAGTGTCCAAAGCTGGAGTTCTCGGCTTTGGCTGGACACCAAATCCTATTAGTCAAATCCGAAGCTGTCCTCACTCAAGGAGAGGAATCAGAAACAACTGTCGGGTTTCGTGACCTTTCACCCAGGAAGTCCTACTGTACGACCATCATACACTACATCCAACTCCTTGAATGCTTGTTACACTGTAAAATGCTGAGAACTCCCCACCCCCATCAGCAAAATGTAGAGGTGACTCCCAAGCAGAGCTTCCCCTGGGCATAAAGTCAAGGCTCGCCATATGAGCTCCTGGGTCTTCGTGTCTCATGTCTTTCCCCAAAGAAGACATGTTTGGACCTTGAAAAGGTATCCCATCCTTCTCTCTTCATGACTATGAAGAAGTTCTTTTCAAACACAGCACAAGGGACCCCAGAGCTACCGAGGATACAATGCTGAGCTTGGAATCAAACAGGCCAGCCTCGGACCTTGGCTACTTGGGAAAGTCCTTTGCTTTCCCTGCTCGCTAATGCCCCCATCAATCAAAAGGGATGAAACGCCATCTTCACAATCTCTCTAAAACTATGATGTCTGGATAAATTGCCAGAGAGCAAGTTAGAACCCAGATTCATACCCAGAAGTTTCTGGGCAGCTGGGGTTCTGCTAACTGGTGCCTGCCAAGGCTGCTGGCACTTGACTATTTATAGGACATCAGGGAATGATGGACAGAGCACATCTGAATTGTGAGGGGCTATGTCTGCTTCAGGTCTGGGCGATCATCATTGTTGCTTTACCTCAAAACACAAGGAGTCACACTCTTTTACAATTACCTCAGGCTGGCATTAATTTAGATTCCTTGTAAATAAGCAAAACCATGACTATTATCTAGTAAAATAAACGAGGCCAGAGAAAACAATTGCCAACAACTCCTTCCCGTTACCAATCATAATACCTGTTGTAAAAAAGTAAACATGTAAACCAACAGTAGCAACAGTAACAAAAACCCAATGCAAGTTAAACCCCTAGAACGGGCACTCTTTCTCAAGAGTACTGTTTCAAAGTGCTCATGACTAAACCAGAGTGCTGACTTCCAGTGTGGAAGGGGGTTTTGGAAGGGTGCAGGAAATCCTAGAAGGCAGAATTGCTGAGATTGGTTCAATGAGAAGAGGAGGAAGCCAGTGACAAGAAGTGAAAAGGCGCTTCTCTTTTGGGAACCATCCTAGGCTTAGGGGGGCACATCCTTGGGGTGGCAAGTCTCCTGACAGTCCCAAGAAAACTACTTTCTGCTCTTGTCACCGAAGCACTGTTGCCCCCACCCTGCCTGCTCAGTATCAAACGCTCTGACCCCAGGCGGCAGCACGCTCACAGTGATCTCTGAGACCGAGAGGACAGAGGCCTGTCTCACGGCCTCTTGTCTTCCCGGCTTGGCATGGGGCCTTGGCCTGTAATGGGCACCAGGAGATGACAGTGATTGAATGCAGGAGCGGAGGCTATTGAAGGGAACATGCCAACCTCTCCTCGGGGCTCTCCTCTCTTAGAGGGATCCATTCACTCACTTAGCAGACAGACGTTTTTCAAGTGTGAGCTTTTAGCCCTTTTACCAGGTTTTTTTTTTCATGTATTTTAGTCTGAAAAATGTTTCAAATTTCCTTGATGCCAAGGCAGCTAACTTTAATGACATATGATAATATGTATAAACTTTTAACATTTTTCCAATGTGCTTTTGTATTTTTACAGTAATGGCTAGTCTTGGTTGTCAACTTGACTACATCTAAAATCAACCAAAGCCCAAGTGGCTAGCTATACCTGTGAGAGACTTTTTTCTTGATGACTCCATTTGAAGTGGGGAGGCCTCACTTCTAGTATGGATCTTTGAGATGGGAAGCTAAACCTTTAATCTGCACCACACCTTCCGCTGGCTGCCTTTATAAAGCACACTGAAGAAGGAAGCCCTCAGGATTCCAGGGCACACCAAAGACCAGCTGAGACCAGCCTCCTGGACTGAACAACTTCTGGACTCCTGGACTTTCCCTTGGCAGACAGCCATTGTTGGATTAGTAGAACCACAGCCTGTAAGAACCACTTTAATAATCCCCCTCCCTTTCCCCCACCTCAGTCACGAATACTGATTCATGGGCTAGAGAGACGGCTAGTCGGTAAGAGTGCTTATCACTCTTACGGAGGACCTGGGTTCGGTTCACAGCATCTGTATTGAGCAACTCACAATGATCTACAACTCCAGTTCCAGGGGATTTGACACGTTTTTCTGGCCTCTACAGGTATCTGTACACATATGGTGCACATTTTAAACTCATGTAGGCAATACATACACACCTAAATATAAATAAAATTAATTAACTAATCTAAAATCCCAATTCCTGACCTTTGCCTTCAGAGGTTCTGAGTGAGCAGGTACCTGAAACATGCACCATGATGCTGCTTGGTGATTCCAAGGCAGACGGCAACAGTCCCAGGCGAGGTCTGCACTGACTAAAGGCCAGCCCAGTGCTCCCTCAGGCTGGGTGCCCAGTTACTCTCGGGCTCAGCATGCGGGGAGGGGGGGGAGGGGGGCCATCTGAGGTTTCTGGTTCCAGGGTTGTGGGATAGGAAGCAAGTCACACACACAGCACCTTCATAGGGCCTGGTGGGAAACCCCAACCCAGGGACAGTTGGGAAATGAAGATCATCCCTGGATCCTATGCATAAAATTACCATGGTAGAATAGTGTCTGGTAAATGGTTACATCCCGAGGCCCTAAGACCGGCATTTCAGACTCAGGAGAGTTACTGAGTACTCCACACAAACGGGACAACAGGATAAGTGGTGAAGCACCCCAGTGTGGGTGCTACCAGGCAGGACGAGTAGACATCACTGCTGTCTGAACCTCTGTGCTCTTATCCAGCCCCTCCCTCCCACCCTATTGCCTACAGTCTAATGACTTCTAATCTCCCTTCCCTTGAACTGTAAAAGCCAACCCCCTCTGACTCTTCTCTCAGTTTACCTCCCAAGAGGACCTCAGTCATCTGCCCAGCATACAATGCCATTGTCGTGGTGGTTTGAATAGGAATAGCCCCCACAGGCTCACGTATTTGGATCATTAAGAAGTGATGCCACTTGATAGGGTTTAGGAGGTGTGGCCTTGCTGGAGGAGGTGTGGCCTTCTGGAGGAGGTGTGGCCTTGCTGTAGGAGGTGTGGCCTTGCTGTAGGAGGTGTGGTCTTACTGGAGATGGGCTTTTGGGTTTCAAATGCTCAACCCAGACCTACTGTCTCACTCTCTTCCTGCTGCCTTCAGATCTGGATGTAGAACTCTCAGTTACCATGTCTGCCTGTGAGCTGCCATGCTCCCTTCCATAAGGATATCGGACTAAAACTCTGAACTGTAACCAAGCCCCAGTGAAATGCTTTCGTGTATGAGAATTGCTGTGGCCATGTGGCTCTTCACAGCCATAGAACATCGAGAGAGATGACCATGGAATATGTGGATGGAGAAACCTGGTTCCGGCACAGGCCCTAGCACTAGCTGTTGAATCCGGAGTTGGCAATCTCTCCTCTGGAACTCAGTGTTAGAGCTGGATCAATCACAGCTGAGGTCTTTCCTAACCCCAGGGCTTTATATTGCAGCCTGTTTTAAAAACGATTAACGGCGTTTTGCTGCCTATAGACTGTGAGTGCCCGCACTTAGCTCTGAGTGTGAGAGCCTGTGTGTTAACCCGGCCCCTGTTGCTGGAGCAGCAATCACTTTTGTGAGACTGAAGCTGCCCAACATTCGGAAGCATTCCAGGAGGCTTCTGCTTTTTCCTCACTTTTCACAGACTCCATCCACTGGGAGGTTCACTGTTAGTGCATTATGCAAAGGCCCAATCACACAACACCTTTGAGTTTTCCTTTCCTGGTCACAACCTAAAAGCATGTTCTTTCTCCCCAGAATCCGTAAGAGTTCCTTCCAGGTACAACCATAGCACTCTGGGCCTGGACCATGCTAACCCCAGAGGGCAGGGCTGGCATGCGTCTTCTACCTTCTCAGCACAAAGTCCCACCCAGACAAAAGTTTGACCAGTAGTGTTCAAACAACGTCAGAAAGAGGATGATCCTATTTTAGTTAGGTCCCGAGTTTCAGTGGCAGCCACAACCGAAAGGGTCACATGCTGAACAAAGAGTCCCCAGGCTTGCACAGGGTGGAACAGCTTTTACTTGAAATCAGCCACAAGGACGCTCACCAGGAAAGGGCCACAGACCGTGGGGAGCGGATGTTCATGAAGGCCTGACATGATTCTTAGTGTCAACAAGAAAGGTAGGTGACCAGCTTGGTGGCTTCAGGGTGACTGAGAGCATCAGACAGCTGCAGAGCACACCCTAATGACTGAATTCTGAGTCCCAGAGAGTGGTGGAGGGAGGCAGATTTCCTGTTTGGGTAAAATTGGAAGAGATCTCTTCCTCTGATCATTCTTGGCTGGGACCACTGCGGCATATTCTGTCCACCTGGGTCACAATCAAGGGCATGTATGCTTTATCCCAGGCTAGACCATCAGTTCTGTCCAGGAGGGTGTATCTCGTTCATCTTCCTCTCTTCCCCAGTGCCTCACACAAAGCCCTGTTCATAGCAGATGCTAATAAATGTTCTCCAGATAGAGGCTCTCATTTAGATCAAACTGACTCAATTTCCAATTAAAATCCCTAGTCAGAACGATGAGATTTAATTCATCTTTCCCTCAAAAAGGACAATCTTGCTGTTTAATACAACCTAATACATTTTCTTCACAACTCTGAGGCAGACACAGGTTCTGTTTTTAGAAGGCAGATCTGAGATGTGGAGTCGTGATTGTTTTTGCTATTTTATGTTGATGAAATTGAGGCATTTCAGAAGTGGGTGATAATGTGGTTTGCTGGAAAATGTTCTCTGTTCCGTCCTGGAATATTTAGAGGAGTGGAAACAGCCAGGTTGTTGCAGGGCTGAGAACTCAACAGCAGGACTTGGGACCCAGGTTGTAGGGTCGGCTGGTTGGATAGCTAAGTTCTTCCCCATGCCCATTTATTTAACCAACCACTGGGCACACCAGCCTGTGTGGCCTCTGAGCATCCAGAGCTGTCAAGATGATCATGGTGTTCTTAGTTCAAAGGCTAATAGCTCCGTCCTGACTCCTTTATCTTCTTCACAGGAGTTAGACTACCTCTTTCACTTACGCAGACACCCCACTTACCTACGATCCAAGGACTGTTGGGCTTCTTCAAACGCCATGGACTTTCTGTCTCAGGAGTAACCCCTTCAAATATAACCGTGACCAGACTCACACTTGTACCTTTGTGCCACGGTCAGCCCTCCTCTGTTTCCCACTGTCTTATATGATAGGCAATCTAGAGTTGGAGCTAATGAAGCAATTCAAGGACGAATGTGGTCTTGGATCTCTTTAAGCAGATTCACAGACTCATGTTCTTTTGGGAATGCCAAATGGGCCTCATCTCCTGCCAATTCCACTTCTGACTGGAAGTGGCTACCTGGAGTGCTGTGTGGGGAACGTTTCTGCGACTGCATCTAGACTCAGCGGGTAGGGGTGGGGGTGGGGGTGGGGATGGGAAGGCTGCTGAGAGTTCCGCGGCAGCTACTGGTTTTCTATCAACCAGACACTGTCTCTAAAATGCTGGTTAGCTTCTGGATTAAGCCCATCACCTCCGACACGCCATGCCACATGCCTCCCGGGCAGTCAACACTCACACACACCAGTCTAAATCTGCCCTGCTACAACCCAGATTGCAATGCTTCCCAAGAGGCGTGTATTAAAGGTCTGCTCCTCAACACGAGGTGCAGGAAGTGGGGGAGACAGCGGCTTTAAGGTGTGGGTGCTGAGAGATGGACGATAGGTCCCTGGTGGTAGGTCCAGAGGAGAAACAGTGGGACCCTGCCGCATCTCTCTTTCTGCTTCCCTGCTGTAACGTGCTAATTTACAATAGTCTCAACCCAGCAGGGCCGACTGAAAAGGCACTGCAGCCAGAGCAAAGCTTTGCTATTATACGCTCTTGCGTCGGGCGCTTTGTCACACTGACAGAAAGCTGACTGATGACATGCCAGAACATAGTCTCCATCTAAGCCACACGGAAGTATTTAAAAATTCCTCCTCTCTCCTTCAGAAAGGCTCTCACTATGTACGCCTTTCATTGGCCTGGAACCTGTTGTGTATCCAAAATTGGGTCCAAACTCACTATCACCTGCCTCAGCTTCTGAGGTCCTGAGATTCTAGACACACGGCACCAGGACCTGGATCTATGTCTTGGACACATGTTAGGGTGTTTGAATGTGCTTGGCCCTATTAGGAGGTGTGGCCTTGCTGGAGGAGGTGTGTCTCATGTGGGTGGTCTTTGAGACTTTCCTCCTAACCACTTTGAAGTCCATCTTCTCCTAAAGGCCTTCAGGTGAAGATGCAGAACTCTCAGCTCCTCCCACACCACACCTGCCTCCATGTTGCCATGCTCCTACCTTGACAATGGACTGAACCTCTGAACTTTGAAGCCAGACCCAATTAAGTGTTGTGTTTTATGAGAGCTGCCTTGGTCATGGTGTCTGTTCACAGTAGTAAAACCCTAAGCAAGACACATGTCTTTTTCCAGGATTCTGTGTCTTTGCAAATTCTGGACATTGTCTCTTCTAGGATGGTCTCTGAAGTTTCCATAGCCCTAGGAAATGCTGACTTTGTCTTTTGAGCTCCCAGCCTCCTTCCCTTTTGCTTCCAGATTCTCCTCACTATATACCTGCCCCCTTGGGAGAGACAAGAGGTCCAAAAGAACAGGACCAGGTTGCCTCTAGGGACCAGACTGCCTCTACTCACTGCCCATAGGAGAGTAGCCCAGATGAGGCACTTGCCAAAGGACTGCTGAATGAAGAATCCCTCACTCTTTTGCCTCCCTAAACTGTCTCTTAGAGGTGCAAGAATTAGTCTCTATCTAAAGTCTTCTGCCTGGCAGTCAGGTCTACCACCTCGCAAGTCCACCCACCATGAGGAGTGCTCTTATTCCTCCTCATCCCCAGTTCAAACCAAAACCCGGGGTCCCTCAGATCTACATTAGCTTAGTGCTGACTGGACTGAACAGAGTAGATGGCTTCTGCAGTTTCAACAATCACCAGATGTTGGTTTCTCTCTCCACGCTGGGCCCCAGTCTAGGCTACTGTCTAGCTTCTTCAGTAGGTACAACCAGTCATCAACTGGTCCTCAGGCTTGTGTCATAGCACCTTGTTCATTCGGCTATCTCCCCTGCCCAAATGGGGGCCAGCGATGGGGCTCCTGTCTTCCTGTTACATATTCTCCTTAATCAGAAATCAGCAAGCTTGAGAGCTGGACACAGAACCCAGACCAGAGCCCCAGGTCATGCCCGTTCCTAACCCCTCACAAAACAGTGTAACAGCATGAAAACTCTGAGCGTTGGCAGGAAGCAGAGTCCCAGAGCACAGGAGGAAAGGGGAAACCCCAGGGAGGAGAGGGAAGGTCAGGCTCTGGCTCTAGAGCCAGCCTTGGGGCAAAGGTCAGGCTTGTGATGCTCACACCAGCGAAGGATGGTGTCTCCAGGACTGGCCTAGGACCAAACAGGCGGCGTCTGACAGAGGCCAGACGAGGGAGTAGCCTCTGGGGGGAAGGGGGTAAGCCCAGCAGAGAAGCCATGGAGAGGACTCAGCATGAGATCAGTTTCTAAATGTGCTCAGTGGTGTATAGCAGGACGGAGGGGGACTAGGGAAGAAAGCAGCCCTGGGCCAAGCCCCTCCCATGCCAGGCTCTGTGCTGAGCAGTGTATACACAAGGCCCCACTCAGTTCCTAACCAGCACCCTCTCAGGGAGGTGGTGCTAGGAGCCACGCTCTCACATGATGGAAGGCTGGGGCTCGGACAGGAAAAGCCACCTCAGCACAGGGCGCTTGCTTGTCGTAAGGCTCCCCTTGCAGACCTCCTGTGAGAGCACAGCGAGTCACAGTGCAGACCACCTACTGCTGCACCATGCACTTCACCTTAGCCAGCTTGTGCAAGGTCACATGGATACCTGACGCTGTTTTCACTGGTGAAACATCCTGTCGGGCTAGGAGGTGAGAAACAGTGTTGTCACGGATCAGACGCACAACCGCACCCTGCACAGCCATGATCGTAACATGAACAGAGGGGTGGGGAAACCCCACCATATGGAGCCTGCAGGGATGCTGGGTGGAGAAAGTAACTAGTGAATGAGCGTCTGAAGTGCATGGATGGATGTGCCCTGGAAAGCTGTCGTGGATGCCCTGAGCAGGAACAAATGTCTTCAGGTTGGCTTGATCCAAGCGTGCTAGGTGGTGATGCAGGGACCTGGATCCTTGCTTGGGTGTCAGTGACTTTGCAGGCAGCAAGCAGCCTCTAGTCTTCAAGGACTGAACCAGCGTGGACCTTCTAAGATAGAGAACTGTGCTTCAGGGAAAGCAGTTCCTCAGATCAGCTTTGGAGAGAACTGGCACAGAGAGGGGCATGGACTGAATCATCCCAGGGATCAGATTGCAGACAGTTGCCATCAGCACCTGAAAGGATTCCTTCTTTGGAGGCCAAGTCAGGTGGGCTCTGTGCTAAAAGAGTGTCGGCCCCGCGGGAGAAACAGGACAGAGTGTCCTAGTCATCCGGGCTGCCAGGGAGTGGACGCACGCCTTGCATTTGTGCTCTTGGGAGCCACGGATATTCTTCAGAGCATGTGACCCAGCCATTCTTCAGAGCATGTGACCCAGCCACGCACACGCTCCACAGAGCTGCCAGCTGCTCAAGGCCCCATGGGCTTCTCCACTTCTTATACTCTGGCTGATGGCTGCAGTGCTGAACTCAACTGACCCCACACACACACACACATACAGACACATACACACAGACACACACACACATACAGACAGACACACACATACAGATAGACACAGACACACACACACACACAGACACACACACATACAGACACACACTCATACAGATAGACACAGATACACATACACACAGACATACACACACACATACCGACACACATGCACACAGACACACACATACACACAGACACACACACATACAGATACACAGACACACAGACACACATACACACAGACACATACATACACACACATACACACAGACACACACATACACACAGACACACACATACACACACATACACACAGACATACACACATACACACAGACACACACAGACACACACATACACACACATACACACAGACACACACACAGACACACACATACAAACAGACACACACAGACACACACAGACACATACAGACACACACATACACACAGACACACACACAGACACACACACAGACACACACATACAAACAGACACACACAGACACACAGACACACACAGACACACACAGACACACAGACACACACAGACACACACACATACAGACACACACACAGACACATACACAGACACACAGACATACACATACACACAGACACACACACAGACACACAGACACATACACAGACACACACAGACATGTACATAGACAAACACAGACCTACAGACACACATACATGAACACACACACACACGGCACATACACACACAGACAGACACACATGCGCATGTACAGCTGCAAGGTTGGGTAAACTACATTTAACAGAGTTAGAGAAAGAGGCTCAGTAAGTGATTTGCTGGTCACAGAGCAGGAACCATGGAGCAAAGATTCAGCCACGCTCCGCTGAAGTCAAGGGCACACTGATTCTTGCCGAAAGTCAACTCTTTAAGACGAAAAGCAAAGTGACAAGGCTGGAGACGCAGCTCAGAGTAAAGTGTTTAGAATGAAAGCGTAGATAAATACCAGATATCCAGGCAGAGAAGAAGAAAAGAAGAAGAGGAAGAGACAAAGAAGGAAGGAAGGGAGGAAGGGAGAGGGGAGGCAGAGGAGGGAAGGAGGGAGGGAGGGAAGCAGGCAGAGCTAGGCGTTCCAGTGTGAAGGAAGGCCCCTGGAGCATACTGGATAGTCAGCTTAGCTGAGTCAGGAACAAGGAGAAACCCTGACTCAAAGATTCAGGTGGAGAGTGACGGAGTGACACCCAATGTCAATCTCTGGCCTTCATGTTCAGGCGTGAACACACACATGCAGGTATATGCATGTACACACAAGAACACATGTGCACAAACATGTATACATATGCTATGCACACACACACACATATATATACACACACACAATGCACACACACACACATATATACACACATGCACACACAAATAAATATAAAAATCAAAGAACGTTAGGGATGTGGTTTTTAGTCTACTATTTACCCAGCAAGATCCTGGAGTCTCCCCGCCCCACCTAACACCTGTCCCCAACAAGCCACCACGTGCTCCGGCTCTAAGGAAGTCTGGGCTCCACAGAGTCTGGAATGCCAGCTTCCTGAGAATCAGTATCTTGTGTCAACAGATCCTTCACTACACAGGGCAGGGCTGTGTGATGGCGATCACCACTATGGATTCATTAGCTCTTGAGCCTGGGTTTTCATTAGGCAAACATTCCTCATAGATATCACAGATCCGGCCACGGGGTGCCAGGATGACTGATTCCCCTGCCCATCCGCCCCTGCTCTCCTGGCCACTCTGTAGGGCACGGGCTCTCTCTGAACATTTCTCTCCCTCACCTACTTACCTGAGTCCAGACGGGAATATGCTGCCTAGGGGAGGGGATGCAGTCACTGCAGGGGGACTGCGGAGAAGAGAAGTCTCCAGCAGCAGGCTGAGGAGTGGCAGCTATAGAGGGAGCCCCAACAACCCGGTCCTCTGACAAGTCAACAACCCAGTATCCTGCAGACTTAGTATTCAGAGAATGCCTCTTCTCTTTCTTGGCTTTTCTAAGATCACAACTACAGCCAGATTAGATGCGTGTAGGGTTGTCACACCCAAGAACCAGAGGTCTTTTCTGACTTGAAACTAGTGCATACATATTTAATAGCGAGCGTTTTAATTAAGCAATGGATAAAGTACACATATTAAACAGAACTAGCTTGCCTATAAATGTGAAGTCAACATCTGAACATGCAGAAGTCTGTGAGCTGCCTCCTAGGAGGAAGACCCTCACTAGGCTGTCCACACATCTCCTCAGGCTCTTCTCCCAGGCCAGCCTGTTTCAAAGGTTCAGGGAAAGAAAGAACCACAACAGGTGGGGAGCAGACCTTATCCTCAGACCAACAGAGGTGTGTGAGCCCGA